>NW_027141565.1:772500-842500 GCF_036365525.1 Heterodontus francisci
ACTTATATATATACACACACACACCACAGTCCAGGCCCTGAGACTTATATATATATACACACACACACCACAGTCCAGGCCCTGAGACTTATATATATACACACACACACCACAGTCCAGGCCCTGAGACTTATATATATACACACACACCACAGTCCAGGCCCTGAGACTTATATATATACACACACTCACCCCAGTCCAGGCCCTGAGACTTATATATATACATACACACACACCACAGTCCAGGCCCAGAGACTTATATATATACACACACACACACCACAGTCCATGCCCTGAGACTTATATATATACACACACTCACCCCAGTCCAGGCCCTGAGCCTTATATATATACACACACACACCACAGTCCAGGCCCTGAGACTTATATATATACACACACTCACCCCAGTCCAGGCCCTGAGACTTATATATATACACACACTCACCCCAGTCCAGGCCCTGAGACTTATATATATACACACACTCACCCCAGTCCAGGCCCTGAGACTTATATATATATACACACACACACCACAGTCCAGGCCCTGAGACTTATATATATACACACACTCACCCCAGTCCAGGCCCTGAGACTTATATATATACACACACACCACAGTCCAGGCCCTGAGACTTATATATATACACACACACACCACAGTCCAGGCCCTGAGACTTATATATATACACACACTCACCACAGTCCAGGCCCTGAGACTTATATATATACACACACACACCACAGTCCAGGCCCTGAGACTTATATATATACACACACACACCACAGTCCATGCCCTGAGACTTATATATATACACACACACACTCACCCCAGTCCAGGCCCTGAGACTTATATATATATACACACACTCACCACAGTCCAGGCCCTGAGACTTATATATATACACACACACTCACCCCAGTCCAGGCCCTGAGACTTATATATATACACACACACTCACCCCAGTCCAGGCCCTGAGACTTATATATATACACACACACTCACCCCAGTCCAGGCCCTGAGACTTATATATATATACACACACACACTCACCCCAGTCCAGGCCCTGAGACTTATATATATATACACACACACACCACAGTCCAGGCCCTGAGACTTATATATACACACACACACACTCACCCCAGTCCAGGCCCTGAGACTTATATATATACACACACACTCACCCCAGTCCAGGCCCAGAGACTTAGATATATACACACACACACCACAGTCCAGGCCCTGAGACTTATATATATACACACACACACCACAGTCCATGCCCTGAGACTTATATATATACACACACTCACCACAGTCCAGGCCCAGAGACTTATATATATACACACACACACCACAGTCCAGGCCCAGAGACTTATATATATACACACACACACCACAGTCCAGGCCCTGAGACTTATATATATACATACACACACCACAGTCCAGGCCCTGAGACTTATATATACACACACACACACACCACAGTCCAGGCCCAGAGACTTATATATATACACACACACACACCACAGTCCATGCCCTGAGACTTATATATATACACACACTCACCCCAGTCCAGGCCCAGAGACTTATATATATACACACACACACCACAGTCCAGGCCCAAGAGACTTATATATATACACACACACACCACAGTCCAGGCCCTGAGACTTATATATATACATACACACACCACAGTCCATGCCCTGAGACTTATATATACACACACACTCACCACAGTCCAGGCCCTGAGACTTATATATATATACACACACACACACCACAGTCCAGGCCCTGATACTTATATATATACACACACACACCACAGTCCAGGCCCAGAGACTTATATATATACACACACAGACACCACAGTCCAGGCCCTGAGACTTATATATATACACACACGCTCACCACAGTCCAGGCCCAGAGACTTATATTTATACGCACACACACACCACAGACCATGCCCTGAGACTTATATTTATACGCACACACTCACCACAGTCCAGGCCCTGAGACTTATATTTATACGCACACACTCACCACAGTCCAGGCCCTGAGACTTATATATCTACACACACACACCACAGACCAGGCCCTGAGACTTATATATACACACACACACACACACCACAGTCCAGGCCCTGAGACTTATATATATACACACACTCACCACAGTCCATGCCCTGAGACTTATATATATACACACACACACCACAGTCCATGCCCTGAGACTTATATATATACACACACACACCACAGTCCAGGCCCTGAGACTTATATATATACACACACTCACCACAGTCCATGCCCTGAGACTTATATATATACACACACACACACCACAGTCCAGGCCCTGAAACTTATATATATACACACACACACACCACAGTCCAGGCCCTGAGACTTATATATATACACACACACACACACCACAGTCCAGGCCCTGAGACTTATATATATATACACACACACCACAGTCCAGGCCCAGAGACTTATATATATATACACACACACACCACAGTCCAGGCCCAGAGACTTATATATATACACACACACCACAGTCCAGGCCCAGAGACTTATATATATACACACACACACCACAGTCCATGCCCTGAGACTTATATATATACACACACACACCACAGTCCATGCCCTGAGACTTATATATATACACACACACACACACCACAGTCCAGGCCCTGAGACTTATATATATATACACACACACCACAGTCCAGGCCCAGAGACTTATATATATATACACACACACACCACAGTCCAGGCCCAGAGACTTATATATATACACACACACACCACAGTCCATGCCCTGAGACTTATATATATACACACACACACCACAGTCCATGCCCTGAGACTTATATATATACACACACAAACACCACAGTCCAGGCCCTGAGACTTATATATATATACACAAACACACACCACAGTGCAGGCCCTGAGACTTATATATATACACACACACACCACAGTCCAGGCCCTGAGACTTATATATATATACACACACACACCACAGTCCAGGCCCTGAGACTTATATATATACACACACACACCACAGTCCAGGCCCTGAGACTTATATATATACACACACACCACAGTCCAGGCCCTGAGACTTATATATATACACACACTCACCCCAGTCCAGGCCCTGAGACTTATATATATACATACACACACACCACAGTCCAGGCCCAGAGACTTATATATATACACACACACACACCACAGTCCATGCCCTGAGACTTATATATATACACACACTCACCCCAGTCCAGGCCCTGAGCCTTATATATATACACACACACACCACAGTCCAGGCCCTGAGACTTATATATATACACACACACTCACCCCAGTCCAGGCCCTGAGACTTATATATATACACACACTCACCCCAGTCCAGGCCCTGAGCCTTATATATATACACACACACACCACAGTCCAGGCCCTGAGCCTTATATATATACACACACACACCACAGTCCAGGCCCTGAGACTTATATATATACACACACTCACCCCAGTCCAGGCCCTGAGACTTATATATATACACACACTCACCCCAGTCCAGGCCCTGAGACTTATATATATACACACACTCACCCCAGTCCAGGCCCTGAGACTTATATATATACACACACACCACAGTCCAGGCCCTGAGACTTATATATATACACACACACACCACAGTCCAGGCCCTGAGACTTATATATATACACACACTCACCACAGTCCAGGCCCTGAGACTTATATATATACACACACACACCACAGTCCAGGCCCTGAGACTTATATATATACACACACACACCACAGTCCATGCCCTGAGACTTATATATATACACACACACACTCACCCCAGTCCAGACCCTGAGACTTATATATATATACACACACTCACCACAGTCCAGGCCCTGAGACTTATATATATACACACACACTCACCCCAGTCCAGGCCCTGAGACTTATATATATACACACACACTCACCCCAGTCCAGGCCCTGAGACTTATATATATACACACACACACTCACCCCAGTCCAGGCCCTGAGACTTATATATATACACACACACTCACCCCAGTCCAGGCCCTGAGACTTATATATATACACACACACACTCACCCCAGTCCAGGCCCTGAGACTTATATATATACACACACACTCACCCCAGTACAGGCCCTGAGACTTATATATATACACACACACTCACCCCAGTCCAGGCCCTGAGACTTATATATATATACACACACACACTCACCCCAGTCCAGGCCCTGAGACTTATATATATATACACACACACACCACAGTCCAGGCCCTGAGACTTATATATACACACACACACACTCACCCCAGTCCAGGCCCTGAGACTTATATATATACACACACACTCACCCCAGTCCAGGCCCAGAGACTTAGATATATACACACACACACCACAGTCCAGGCCCTGAGACTTATATATATACACACACACACCACAGTCCATGCCCTGAGACTTATATATATACACACACTCACCACAGTCCAGGCCCAGAGACTTATATATATACACACACACACCACAGTCCAGGCCCAGAGACTTATATATATACACACACACACCACAGTCCAGGCCCTGAGACTTATATATATACATACACACACCACAGTCCAGGCCCTGAGACTTATATATACACACACACACACACCACAGTCCAGGCCCAGAGACTTATATATATACACACACACACACCACAGTCCATGCCCTGAGACTTATATATATACACACACTCACCCCAGTCCAGGCCCAGAGACTTATATATATACACACACACACCACAGTCCAGGCCCAAGAGACTTATATATATACACACACACACCACAGTCCAGGCCCTGAGACTTATATATATACATACACACACCACAGTCCATGCCCTGAGACTTATATATACACACACACTCACCACAGTCCAGGCCCTGAGACTTATATATATATACACACACACACACCACAGTCCAGGCCCTGATACTTATATACATACACACACACACCACAGTCCAGGCCCAGAGACTTATATATATACACACACAGACACCACAGTCCAGGCCCTGAGACTTATATATATACACACACGCTCACCACAGTCCAGGCCCAGAGACTTATATTTATACGCACACACACACCACAGACCATGCCCTGAGACTTATATATATACACACACACACACCACAGTCCAGGCCCTGAAACATATATATATACACACACACACACCACAGACCAGGCCCTGAGACTTATATATATACACACACACACCACAGTCCATGCCCTGAGACTTATATATATATACACACACTCACCACAGTCCATGCGCTGAGACTTATATATATACACACACACACACCACAGTCCAGGCCCTGAAACTTATATATATACACACACACACACCACAGACCAGGCCCTGAGACTTATATATATACACACACACACCACAGTCCATGCCCTGAGACTTATATATATACACACACACACACCACAGTCCATGCCCTGAGACTTATATATATACACACACACACACCACAGTCCAGGCCCTGAAACTTATATATATACACACACACACACCACAGACCAGGCCCTGAGACTTATATATATATACACACACACACCACAGTCCATGCCCTGAGACTTATATATATACACACACACACACCACAGACCAGGCCCTGAGACTTATATATATACACACACACACACCACAGTCCAGGCCCTGAAACTTATATATATACACACACACACACCACAGACCAGGCCCTGATACTTATATATATACACACACACACACACACCACAGACCAGGCCCTGAGACTTATATATATACACACACTCACCACAGTCCATGCCCTGAGACTTATATATATACACACACACACACCACAGACCAGGCCCTGAGACTTATATATATACACACACTCACCACAGTCCATGCCCTGAGACTTATATATATACACACACACACACCACAGTCCAGGCCCTGAAACTTATATATATACACACACACACACCACAGTCCAGGCCCTGAGACTTATATATATATACACACACTCACCACAGTCCATGCCCTGAGACTTATATATATATACACACACTCACCACAGTCCATGCCCTGAGACTTATATATATACACACACACACACCACAGTCCAGGCCCTGAAACATATATATATACACACACACACACCACAGACCAGGCCCTGAGACTTATATATATACACACACACACCACAGTCCATGCCCTGAGACTTATATATATATACACACACTCACCACAGTCCATGCGCTGAGACTTATATATATACACACACACACACCACAGTCCAGGCCCTGAAACCTATATATATACACACACACACACCACAGACCAGGCCCTGAGACTTATATATATACACACACACACCACAGTCCATGCCCTGAGACTTATATATATACACACACACACACCACAGTCCATGCCCTGAGACTTATATATATACACACACACACACCACAGTCCAGGCCCTGAAACTTATATATATACACACACACACACCACAGACCAGGCCCTGAGACTTATATATATATACACACACACACCACAGTCCATGCCCTGAGACTTATATATATACACACACACACACCACAGACCAGGCCCTGAGACTTATATATATACACACACACACACCACAGTCCAGGCCCTGAAACTTATATATATACACACACACACACCACAGACCAGGCCCTGATACTTATATATATACACACACACACACACACCACAGACCAGGCCCTGAGACTTATATATATACACACACTCACCACAGTCCATGCCCTGAGACTTATATATATACACACACACACACCACAGACCAGGCCCTGAGACTTATATATATACACACACTCACCACAGTCCATGCCCTGAGACTTATATATATACACACACACACACCACAGTCCAGGCCCTGAAACTTATATATATACACACACACACACCACAGACCAGGCCCTGAGACTTATATATATACACACACATACCACAGTCCATGCCCTGAGACTTATATATACACACACACACACACCACAGTCCAGGCCCTGAAACTTATATATATACACACACACACACCACAGACCAGGCCCTGAGACTTATATATATACACACACACACCACAGTCCATGCCCTGAGACTTATATATATACACACACACACACACCACAGTCCAGGCCCTGAGACTTATATATATACACACACACACACCACAGTCCATGCCCTGAGACTTATATATATACACACACACACCACAGTCCAGGCCCTGAGACTTATATATATACACACACACACACCGCAGTCCAGGCCCTGAGACTTATATATATACACACACATACCACAGTCCATGCCCTGAGACTTATATATATACACACACTCACCACAGTCCATGCCCTGAGACTTATATATATACACACACACACACCACAGTCCAGGCCCTGAAACTTATATATATACACACACACACACCACAGACCAGGCCCTGATACTTATATATATACACACACACACACCACAGACGAGGCCCTGAGACTTATATATATACACACACATACCACAGTCCATGCCCTGAGACTTATATATATACACACACTCACCACAGTCCATGCCCTGAGACTTATATATATACACACACACACACCACAGTCCAGGCCCTGAAACTTATATATATACACACACACACACCACAGACCAGGCCCTGAGACTTGTATATATACACACACATACCACAGTCCATGCCCTGAGACTTATATATATACACACATACACACCACAGTCCAGGCCCTGAAACTTATATATATATACACACACACACCACAGACCAGGCCCTGAGACTTATATATATACACACACACACCACAGTCCATGCCCTGATACTTATATATATACACACACACACACACCACAGACCAGGTCCTGAGACTTATATATATACACACACATACCACAGTCCATGCCCTGAGACTTATATATATACACACACACACCACAGTCCAGGCCCAGAGACTTATATATATACACACACACACACCACAGTCCAGGCCCTGAGACTTATATATACACACACACTCACCACAGTCCAGGCCCTGAGACTTATATATATATACACACACACACACCACAGTCCAGGCCCTGATACTTATATACATACACACACACACCACAGTCCAGGCCCAGAGACTTATATATATACACACACAGACACCACAGTCCAGGCCCTGAGACTTATATATATACACACACGCTCACCACAGTCCAGGCCCAGAGACTTATATTTATACGCACACACACACCACAGACCATGCCCTGAGACTTATATATATACACACACACACACCACAGACCAGGCCCTGAGACTTATATATATACACACACACACCACAGTCCATGCCCTGAGACTTATATATATATACACACACTCACCACAGTCCATGCGCTGAGACTTATATATATACACACACACACACCACAGTCCAGGCCCTGAAACTTATATATATACACACACACACACCACAGACCAGGCCCTGAGACTTATATATATACACACACACACCACAGTCCATGCCCTGAGACTTATATATATACACACACACACACCACAGTCCATGCCCTGAGACTTATATATATACACACACACACACCACAGTCCAGGCCCTGAAACTTATATATATACACACACACACACCACAGACCAGGCCCTGAGACTTATATATATATACACACACACACCACAGTCCATGCCCTGAGACTTATATATATACACACACACACACCACAGACCAGGCCCTGAGACTTATATATATACACACACACACACCACAGTCCAGGCCCTGAAACTTATATATATACACACACACACACCACAGACCAGGCCCTGATACTTATATATATACACACACACACACACACCACAGACCAGGCCCTGAGACTTATATATATACACACACTCACCACAGTCCATGCCCTGAGACTTATATATATACACACACACACACCACAGACCAGGCCCTGAGACTTATATATATACACACACTCACCACAGTCCATGCCCTGAGACTTATATATATACACACACACACACCACAGTCCAGGCCCTGAAACTTATATATATACACACACACACACCACAGTCCAGGCCCTGAGACTTATATATATATACACACACTCACCACAGTCCATGCCCTGAGACTTATATATATATACACACACTCACCACAGTCCATGCCCTGAGACTTATATATATACACACACACACACCACAGTCCAGGCCCTGAAACATATATATATACACACACACACACCACAGACCAGGCCCTGAGACTTATATATATACACACACACACCACAGTCCATGCCCTGAGACTTATATATATATACACACACTCACCACAGTCCATGCGCTGAGACTTATATATATACACACACACACACCACAGTCCAGGCCCTGAAACTTATATATATACACACACACACACCACAGACCAGGCCCTGAGACTTATATATATACACACACACACCACAGTCCATGCCCTGAGACTTATATATATACACACACACACACCACAGTCCATGCCCTGAGACTTATATATATACACACACACACACCACAGTCCAGGCCCTGAAACTTATATATATACACACACACACACCACAGACCAGGCCCTGAGACTTATATATATATACACACACACACCACAGTCCATGCCCTGAGACTTATATATATACACACACACACACCACAGACCAGGCCCTGAGACTTATATATATACACACACACACACCACAGTCCAGGCCCTGAAACTTATATATATACACACACACACACCACAGACCAGGCCCTGATACTTATATATATACACACACACACACACACCACAGACCAGGCCCTGAGACTTATATATATACACACACTCACCACAGTCCATGCCCTGAGACTTATATATATACACACACACACACCACAGACCAGGCCCTGAGACTTATATATATACACACACTCACCACAGTCCATGCCCTGAGACTTATATATATACACACACACACACCACAGTCCAGGCCCTGAAACTTATATATATACACACACACACACCACAGACCAGGCCCTGAGACTTATATATATACACACACATACCACAGTCCATGCCCTGAGACTTATATATACACACACACACACACCACAGTCCAGGCCCTGAAACTTATATATATACACACACACACACCACAGACCAGGCCCTGAGACTTATATATATACACACACACACCACAGTCCATGCCCTGAGACTTATATATATACACACACACACACACCACAGTCCAGGCCCTGAGACTTATATATATACACACACACACACCACAGTCCATGCCCTGAGACTTATATATATACACACACACACCACAGTCCAGGCCCTGAGACTTATATATATACACACACACACACCGCAGTCCAGGCCCTGAGACTTATATATATACACACACATACCACAGTCCATGCCCTGAGACTTATATATATACACACACTCACCACAGTCCATGCCCTGAGACTTATATATATACACACACACACACCACAGTCCAGGCCCTGAAACTTATATATATACACACACACACACCACAGACCAGGCCCTGATACTTATATATATACACACACACACACCACAGACGAGGCCCTGAGACTTATATATATACACACACATACCACAGTCCATGCCCTGAGACTTATATATATACACACACTCACCACAGTCCATGCCCTGAGACTTATATATATACACACACACACACCACAGTCCAGGCCCTGAAACTTATATATATACACACACACACACCACAGACCAGGCCCTGAGACTTGTATATATACACACACATACCACAGTCCATGCCCTGAGACTTATATATATACACACATACACACCACAGTCCAGGCCCTGAAACTTATATATATATACACACACACACCACAGACCAGGCCCTGAGACTTATATATATACACACACACACCACAGTCCATGCCCTGATACTTATATATATACACACACACACACACCACAGACCAGGTCCTGAGACTTATATATATACACACACATACCACAGTCCATGCCCTGAGACTTATATATATACACACACACACACCACAGTCCAGGCCCTGAAACTTATATATATACACACACACACACCACAGTCCAGGCCCCGAAACTTATATATATACACACACACACACCACAGACCAGGCCCTGAGACTTATATATATATACACACACACACCACAGTCCATGCCCTGATACTTATATATATACACACACACACACACCACAGTCCATGCCCTGAGACTTAAATATATACACACACACACCACAGTCCAGGCCCTGAGACTTATATATATACACACACATACCACAGTCCAGGCCCTGAGACTTATATATATACACACACATACCACAGTCCAGGCCCTGAGACTTATATATATACACACACTCACCACAGTCCATGCCCTGAGACTTATATATATATACACACACACACACCACAGTCCAGGCCCTGAGACTTATATATATATACACACACACACACCACAGTCCAGGCCCTGAAACTTATATATATACACACACACACACCACAGTCCAGGCCCTGATACTTATATATATACACACACACACACCACAGACCAGGCCCTGATACTTATATATATACACACACACACACCACAGACCAGGCCCTGAGACTTATATATATACACACACACACACCACAGTCCAGGCCCTGAAACTTATATATATACACACACACACACCACAGACCAGGCCCTGATACTTATATATATACACACACACACACACACCACAGACCAGGCCCTGAGACTTATATATATACACACACTCACCACAGTCCATGCCCTGAGACTTATATATATACACACACACACACCACAGACCAGGCCCTGAGACTTATATATATACACACACTCACCACAGTCCATGCCCTGAGACTTATATATATACACACACACACACCACAGTCCAGGCCCTGAAACTTATATATATACACACACACACACCACAGTCCAGGCCCTGAGACTTATATATATATACACACACTCACCACAGTCCATGCCCTGAGACTTATATATATATACACACACTCACCACAGTCCATGCCCTGAGACTTATATATATACACACACACACACCACAGTCCAGGCCCTGAAACATATATATATACACACACACACACCACAGACCAGGCCCTGAGACTTATATATATACACACACACACCACAGTCCATGCCCTGAGACTTATATATATATACACACACTCACCACAGTCCATGCGCTGAGACTTATATATATACACACACACACACCACAGTCCAGGCCCTGAAACTTATATATATACACACACACACACCACAGACCAGGCCCTGAGACTTATATATATACACACACACACCACAGTCCATGCCCTGAGACTTATATATATACACACACACACACCACAGTCCATGCCCTGAGACTTATATATATACACACACACACACCACAGTCCAGGCCCTGAAACTTATATATATACACACACACACACCACAGACCAGGCCCTGAGACTTATATATATATACACACACACACCACAGTCCATGCCCTGAGACTTATATATATACACACACACACACCACAGACCAGGCCCTGAGACTTATATATATACACACACACACACCACAGTCCAGGCCCTGAAACTTATATATATACACACACACACACCACAGACCAGGCCCTGATACTTATATATATACACACACACACACACACCACAGACCAGGCCCTGAGACTTATATATATACACACACTCACCACAGTCCATGCCCTGAGACTTATATATATACACACACACACACCACAGACCAGGCCCTGAGACTTATATATATACACACACTCACCACAGTCCATGCCCTGAGACTTATATATATACACACACACACACCACAGTCCAGGCCCTGAAACTTATATATATACACACACACACACCACAGACCAGGCCCTGAGACTTATATATATACACACACATACCACAGTCCATGCCCTGAGACTTATATATACACACACACACACACCACAGTCCAGGCCCTGAAACTTATATATATACACACACACACACCACAGACCAGGCCCTGAGACTTATATATATACACACACACACCACAGTCCATGCCCTGAGACTTATATATATACACACACACACACACCACAGTCCAGGCCCTGAGACTTATATATATACACACACACACACCACAGTCCATGCCCTGAGACTTATATATATACACACACACACCACAGTCCAGGCCCTGAGACTTATATATATACACACACACACACCGCAGTCCAGGCCCTGAGACTTATATATATACACACACATACCACAGTCCATGCCCTGAGACTTATATATATACACACACTCACCACAGTCCATGCCCTGAGACTTATATATATACACACACACACACCACAGTCCAGGCCCTGAAACTTATATATATACACACACACACACCACAGACCAGGCCCTGATACTTATATATATACACACACACACACCACAGACGAGGCCCTGAGACTTATATATATACACACACATACCACAGTCCATGCCCTGAGACTTATATATATACACACACTCACCACAGTCCATGCCCTGAGACTTATATATATACACACACACACACCACAGTCCAGGCCCTGAAACTTATATATATACACACACACACACCACAGACCAGGCCCTGAGACTTATATATATACACACACATACCACAGTCCATGCCCTGAGACTTATATATATACACACATACACACCACAGTCCAGGCCCTGAAACTTATATATATATACACACACACACCACAGACCAGGCCCTGAGACTTATATATATACACACACACACCACAGTCCATGCCCTGATACTTATATATATACACACACACACACACCACAGACCAGGTCCTGAGACTTATATATATACACACACATACCACAGTCCATGCCCTGAGACTTATATATATACACACACACACACCACAGTCCAGGCCCTGAAACTTATATATATACACACACACACACCACAGTCCAGGCCCCGAAACTTATATATATACACACACACACACCACAGACCAGGCCCTGAGACTTATATATATATACACACACACACCACAGTCCATGCCCTGATACTTATATATATACACACACACACACACCACAGTCCATGCCCTGAGACTTAAATATATACACACACACACCACAGTCCAGGCCCTGAGACTTATATATATACACACACATACCACAGTCCAGGCCCTGAGACTTATATATATACACACACATACCACAGTCCAGGCCCTGAGACTTATATATATACACACACTCACCACAGTCCATGCCCTGAGACTTATATATATATACACACACACACACCACAGTCCAGGCCCTGAGACTTATATATATATACACACACACACACCACAGTCCAGGCCCTGAAACTTATATATATACACACACACACACCACAGTCCAGGCCCTGATACTTATATATATACACACACACACACCACAGACCAGGCCCTGATACTTATATATATACACACACACACACCACAGACCAGGCCCTGAGACTTATACATATACACACACATACCACAGTCCATGCCCTGAGACTTATATCTATACACACACTCACCACAGTCCATGCCCTGAGACTTATATACACACACACACACCACAGTCCAGGCCCTGAGACTTATATATATACACACACATACCACAGTCCATGCCCTGAGACTTATATATATACACACACACTCACCACAGTCCATGCCCTGAGACTTATATATATACACACACACACACCACAGTCCAGGCCCTGAAACTTATATATATACACACACACACACACCACAGACCAGGCCCTGAGACTTATATATATACACACACACACCACAGTCCATGCCCTGAGACTTATATATATACACACACACACACACCGCAGACCAGGCCCTGAGACTTATATATATACACACACATACCACAGTCCATGCCCTGAGACTTATATATATACACACACACACACCACAGTCCAGGCCCTGAAACTTATATATATACACACACACACCACAGTCCAGGCCCTGAGACTTATATATATACACACACACTCACCACAGTCCAGGCCCTGAAACTTATATATATACACACACACACACCACAGACCAGGCCCTGAGACTTATATATATACACACACACACCACAGTCCATGCCCTGATACTTATATATATATACACACACACACACACACCACAGTCCATGCCCTGAGACTTATATATATACACACACACACACCACAGTCCAGGCCCTGAAACTTATATATATACACACACACACACCACAGACCAGGCCCTGAGACTTATATATATACACACACACACCACAGTCCATGCCCTGATACTTATATATATACACACACACACACCACAGTCCAGGCCCTGAAACTTATATATATACACACAGACACACCACAGACCAGGCCCTGAGACTTATATATATACACACACACACCACAGTCCAGGCCCTGAAACTTATATATATACACACACACACACCACAGACCAGGCCCTGATACTTATATATATACACACACACACACACACCACAGACCAGGCCCTGAGACTTATATATATACACACACTCACCACAGTCCATGCCCTGAGACTTATATATATACACACACACACACCACAGACCAGGCCCTGAGACTTATATATATACACACACTCACCACAGTCCATGCCCTGAGACTTATATATATACACACACACACACCACAGTCCAGGCCCTGAAACTTATATATATACACACACACACACCACAGACCAGGCCCTGAGACTTATATATATACACACACATACCACAGTCCATGCCCTGAGACTTATATATACACACACACACACACCACAGTCCAGGCCCTGAAACTTATATATATACACACACACACACCACAGACCAGGCCCTGAGACTTATATATATACACACACACACCACAGTCCATGCCCTGAGACTTATATATATACACACACACACACACCACAGTCCAGGCCCTGAGACTTATATATATACACACACACACACCACAGTCCATGCCCTGAGACTTATATATATACACACACACACCACAGTCCAGGCCCTGAGACTTATATATATACACACACATACCACAGTCCATGCCCTGAGACTTATATATATACACACACTCACCACAGTCCATGCCCTGAGACTTATATATATACACACACACACACCACAGTCCAGGCCCTGAAACTTATATATATACACACACACACACCACAGACCAGGCCCTGATACTTATATATATACACACACACACACCACAGACGAGGCCCTGAGACTTATATATATACACACACATACCACAGTCCATGCCCTGAGACTTATATATATACACACACTCACCACAGTCCATGCCCTGAGACTTATATATATACACACACACACACCACAGTCCAGGCCCTGAAACTTATATATATACACACACACACACCACAGACCAGGCCCTGAGACTTATATATATACACACACATACCACAGTCCATGCCCTGAGACTTATATATATACACACATACACACCACAGTCCAGGCCCTGAAACTTATATATATATACACACACACACCACAGACCAGGCCCTGAGACTTATATATATACACACACACACCACAGTCCATGCCCTGATACTTATATATATACACACACACACACACCACAGACCAGGTCCTGAGACTTATATATATACACACACATACCACAGTCCATGCCCTGAGACTTATATATATACACACACACACACCACAGTCCAGGCCCTGAAACTTATATATATACACACACACACACCACAGTCCAGGCCCCGAAACTTATATATATACACACACACACACCACAGACCAGGCCCTGAGACTTATATATATATACACACACACACCACAGTCCATGCCCTGATACTTATATATATACACACACACACACACCACAGTCCATGCCCTGAGACTTAAATATATACACACACACACCACAGTCCAGGCCCTGAGACTTATATATATACACACACATACCACAGTCCAGGCCCTGAGACTTATATATATACACACACATACCACAGTCCAGGCCCTGAGACTTATATATATACACACACTCACCACAGTCCATGCCCTGAGACTTATATATATATACACACACACACACCACAGTCCAGGCCCTGAGACTTAAATATATACACACACACACCACAGTCCAGGCCCTGAGACTTATATATATACACACACATACCACAGTCCAGGCCCTGAGACTTATATATATACACACACATACCACAGTCCAGGCCCTGAGACTTATATATATACACACACTCACCACAGTCCATGCCCTGAGACTTATATATATATACACACACACACACCACAGTCCAGGCCCTGAGACTTATATATATATACACACACACACACCACAGTCCAGGCCCTGAAACTTATATATATACACACACACACACCACAGTCCAGGCCCTGATACTTATATATATACACACACACACACCACAGACCAGGCCCTGATACTTATATATATACACACACACACACCACAGACCAGGCCCTGAGACTTATACATATACACACACATACCACAGTCCATGCCCTGAGACTTATATCTATACACACACTCACCACAGTCCATGCCCTGAGACTTATATACACACACACACACCACAGTCCAGGCCCTGAGACTTATATATATACACACACATACCACAGTCCATGCCCTGAGACTTATATATATACACACACACTCACCACAGTCCATGCCCTGAGACTTATATATATACACACACACACACCACAGTCCAGGCCCTGAAACTTATATATATACACACACACACACACCACAGACCAGGCCCTGAGACTTATATATATACACACACACACCACAGTCCATGCCCTGAGACTTATATATATACACACACACACACACCGCAGACCAGGCCCTGAGACTTATATATATACACACACATACCACAGTCCATGCCCTGAGACTTATATATATACACACACACACACCACAGTCCAGGCCCTGAAACTTATATATATACACACACACACCACAGTCCAGGCCCTGAGACTTATATATATACACACACACTCACCACAGTCCAGGCCCTGAAACTTATATATATACACACACACACACCACAGACCAGGCCCTGAGACTTATATATATACACACACACACCACAGTCCATGCCCTGATACTTATATATATATACACACACACACACACACCACAGTCCATGCCCTGAGACTTATATATATACACACACACACACCACAGTCCAGGCCCTGAAACTTATATATATACACACACACACACCACAGACCAGGCCCTGAGACTTATATATATACACACACACACCACAGTCCATGCCCTGATACTTATATATATACACACACACACACCACAGTCCAGGCCCTGAAACTTATATATATACACACAGACACACCACAGACCAGGCCCTGAGACTTATATATATACACACACACACCACAGTCCATGCCCTGATACTTATATATATACACACACACACACCACAGTCATTGCCCTGAGACTTAAATATATACACACACACACCACAGTCCAGGCCCTGAGACTTATATATATACACACACACACCACAGTCCAGGCCCTGAGACTTATATATATACACACACACACACCGCAGTCCAGGCCCTGAGACTTATATACATACACACACATACCACAGTCCAGGCCCTGAGACTTATATATATACACACACTCACCACAGTCCATGCCCTGAGACTTATATATATACACACACACACCACAGTCCAGGCCCTGAAACTTATATATATACACACACACACACCACAGTCCATGCCCTGAGACTTATATATATACACACACACACACCACAGTCCAGGCCCTGAGACTTATATATATACACACACACACACCACAGACCAGGCCCTGAGACTTATATATATACACACACACACACCACAGTCCAGGCCCCGAAACTTATATATATACACACACACACACCACAGACCAGGCCCTGATACTTATATATATACACACACACACACCACAGACCAGGCCCCGAGACTTATATATATACACACACATACCACAGTCCATGCCCTCTGACTTATATATATACACACACACACACCACAGTCCAGGCCCTGAAACTTATATATATACACACACACACACACCACAGACCAGGCCCTGATACTTATATATATACACACACACACACCACAGACCAGGCCCTGAGACTTATATATATACACACACACACCACAGTCCATGCCCTGAGAATTATATATATACACACACACACACCACAGACCAGGCCCTGATACTTATATATATACACACACACACACCACAGACCAGGCCCTGAGACTAATATTTATACACACACATACCACAGTCCATGCCCTGAGACTTATATATATACACACACACACACCACAGACCAGGCCCTGAGACTTATATATATACACACACATACCACAGTCCATGCCCTGAGACTTATATATATACACACACACACCACAGTCCAGGCCCTGAGACTTATATATATACACACACACACCACAGTCCATGCCCTGAGACTTATATATATACACACACACACACCACATTCCATGCCCTGAGACTTATATATATACACACACACACCACAGTCCATGCCCTGAGACTTATATATATACACACACACCACAGTCCATGCCCTGAGACTTATATATATACACACACACACACCACAGTCCATGCCCTGAGACTTATATATATACACACACACACACCACAGTCCAGGCCCTGAGACTTATATATATACACACACACACCACAGTCCATGCCCTGAGACTTATATATATACACACACACACACCACAGTCCATGCCCTGAGACTTATATATATACACACACACACACCACAGTCCATGCCCTGAGACTTATATATCTACACACACACACACCACAGTCCAGGCGCTGAGACTTATATATATACACACACACACACCACAGTCCAGGCCCTGAGACTTATATATATATACACACACACCACAGTCCATGCCCTGAGACTTATATATATATACACACACACCACAGTCCATGCCCTGAGACTTATATATATACACACACACTCACCACAGTCCATGCCCTGAGACTTATATATATATACACACACACACACCACAGTCCAGGCCCTGAGACTTATATATATACACACACACACACCACAGTCCAGGCCCTGAGACTTATATATATACACACACACACCACAGTCCATGCCCTGAGACTTATATATATACACACACACACACCACAGTCCATGCCCTGAGACTTATATATATACACACACACACACCACAGTCCAGGCCCTGAGACTTATATATATACACACACACACACACCACAGTCCATGCCCTGAGACTTATATATATACACACACACACACCACAGACCAGGCCCTGAGACTTATATATATACACACACACACACCACAGTCCAGGCCCTGAGACTTATATATATACACACACACACCACAGTCCAGGCCCTGAGACTTATATATATACACACACACACACCACAGTCCATGCCCTGAGACTTATATATATACACACACACACACCACAGTCCAGGCCCTGAGACTTATATATATACACACACACACACACCACAGTCCATGCCCTGAGACTTATATATATACACACACACACACCACAGTCCAGGCCCTGAGACTTATATACATACACACACACACACCACAGTCCAGGCCCTGAGACTTATATATATACACACACACACCACAGTCCAGGCCCTGAGACTTATATATATACACACACACACACCACAGTCCAGGCCCTGAGACTTTTATATATACACACACACACACCACAGTCCATGCCCTGAGACTTATATATATACACACACACACACCACAGTCCAGGCCCTGAGACTTATATATATACACACACACACACCACAGTCCATGCCCTGAGACTTATATATATACACACACACACCACAGTCCAGGCGCAGAGACTTATATATATATACACACACACCACAGTCCAGGCCCTGAGACTTATATATATACACACACACACACCACAGTCCAGGCCCTGAGACTTATATATATACACACACACACACCACAGTCCAGGCCCTGAGACTTATATATATACACACACACACCACAGTCCAGGCCCTGAGACTTATATATATACACACACACCACAGTCCAGGCCCAGAGACTTATATATATACACACACACACCACAGTCCATGCCCTGAGACTTATATATATACACACACACACACCACAGTCCAGGCCCTGAGACTTATATATATCCACACACACACACCACAGTCCATGCCCTGAGACTTATATATATACACACACACACACCACAGTCCATGCCCTGAGACTTATATATATACACACACACACACCACAGTCCAGGCCCTGAGACTTATATATATACACACACACACCACAGTCCAGGCCCTGAGACTTATATATATACACACACACCACAGTCCAGGCCCTGAGACTTATATATATACACACAAACACCACAGTCCAGGCCCTGAGACTTATATATATACACACACACACACCACAGTCCAGGCCCTGAGACTTATATATATACACACACACACACCACAGTCCAGGCCCTGAGACTTATATATATACACACACACACACCACAGTCCATGCCCTGAGACTTATATATATACACACACACACCACAGTCCAGGCCCAGAGACTTATATATATATATACACACACACCACAGTCCAGGCCCTGAGACTTATATATATACACACACACACACCACAGTCCAGGCCCTGAGACTTATATATACACACACACACACACCACAGTCCATGCCCTGAGACTTATATATATACACACACACACACCACAGTCCATGCCCTGAGACTTATATATATACACACACACACACCACAGTCCAGGCCCTGAGACTTATATATATACACACACACACACACCACAGTCCATGCCCTGAGACTTATATATATACACACACACACACCACAGACCAGGCCCTGAGACTTATATATATACACACACACACACCACAGTCCAGGCCCTGAGACTTATATATACACACACACACACCACAGTCCATGCCCTGAGACTTATATATATACACACACACATACCACAGTCCATGCCCTGAGACTTATATATATACACACACACACACCACAGTCCATGCCCTGAGACTTATATATATACACACACACATACCACAGTCCATGCCCTGAGACTTATATATATACACACACACACCACAGTCCATGCCCTGAGACTTATATATACACACACACACACACCACAGTCCATGCCCTGAGACTTATATATATACACACACACACACCACAGACCAGGCCCTGAGACTTATATATATACACACACACACACCACAGTCCAGGCCCTGAGACTTATATATACACACACACACACCACAGTCCATGCCCTGAGACTTATATATATACACACACACATACCACAGTCCATGCCCTGAGACTTATATATATACACACACACACACCACAGTCCATGCCCTGAGACTTATATATATACACACACACATACCACAGTCCATGCCCTGAGACTTATATATATACACACACACACCACAGTCCATGCCCTGAGACTTATATATATACACACACACACACCACAGTCCAGGCCCTGAGACTTATATATATACACACACACACACCACAGTCCAGGCCCTGAGACTTATATATATACACACAGACATACCACAGTCCATGCCCTGAGACTTATATATATACACACACACACCACAGTCCATGCCCTGAGACTTATATATATACACACATACACACCACAGTCCAGGCCCTGAGACTTATATATATACACACACACACCACAGTCCAGGCCCTGAGACTTATATATATACACACACACACACCACAGTCCAGGCCCTGAGACTTATATATATATATACACACACACCACAGTCCATGCCCTGAGACTTATATATATATACACACACACACCACAGTCCAGGCCCAGAGACTTATATATATATATACACACACACCACAGTCCAGGCCCTGAGACTTATATATATACACACACACACACCACAGTCCAGGCCCTGAGACTTATATATACACACACACACACACCACAGTCCATGCCCTGAGACTTATATATATACACACACACACACCACAGTCCATGCCCTGAGACTTATATATATACACACACACACACCACAGTCCAGGCCCTGAGACTTATATATATACACACACACACACACCACAGTCCATGCCCTGAGACTTATATATATACACACACACACACCACAGACCAGGCCCTGAAACTTATATATATACACACAGACATACCACAGTCCATGCCCTGAGACTTATATATATACACACACACACCACAGTCCATGCCCTGAGACTTATATATATACACACACACACACCACAGTCCAGGCGCAGAGACTTATATATATATACACACACACCACAGTCCAGGCCCTGAGACTTATATATATACACACACACACACCACAGTCCAGGCCCTGAGACTTATATATATACACACAGACACACCACAGTCCAGGCCCTGAGACTTATATATATACACACACACACCACAGTCCAGGCCCTGAGACTTATATATATACACACACACCACAGTCCAGGCCCAGAGACTTATATATATACACACACACACCACAGTCCATGCCCTGAGACTTATATATATACACACACACACACCACAGTCCAGGCCCTGAGACTTATATATATCCACACACACACACCACAGTCCATGCCCTGAGACTTATATATATACACACACACACCACAGTCCATGCCCTGAGACTTATATATATACACACACACACACCACAGTCCATGCCCTGAGACTTATATATATACACACACACACACCACAGTCCAGGCCCTGAGACTTATATATATACACACACACACCACTGTCCAGGCCCTGAGACTTATATATATACACACACACCACAGTCCAGGCCCTGAGACTTATATATATACACACAAACACCACAGTCCAGGCCCTGAGACTTATATATATACACACACACACACACCACAGACCAGGCCCTGAGACTTATATATATACACACACACACACCACAGTCCAGGCCCTGAGACTTATATATATACACACACACACACCACAGTCCATGCCCTGAGACTTATATATATACACACACACACCACAGTCCAGGCCCAGAGACTTATATATATATACACACACACCACAGTCCAGGCCCTGAGACTTATATATATATACACACACACACACCACAGTCCAGGCCCTGAGACTTATATATACACACACACACACACCACAGTCCATGCCCTGAGACTTATATATATACACACACACACCACAGTCCAGGCCCTGAGACTTATATATATAAACACACACACCACAGTCCAGGCCCTGAGACTTATATATATACACACACACACACACCACAGTCCAGGCCCTGAGACTTATATATATACACACACACACACCACAGTCCAGGCCCTGAGACTTATATATATACACACGCTCACCACAGTCCAGGCACTGAGACTTATATATATACACACACACTCACCACAGTCCATGCCCTGAGACTTATATATATACACACACACACCACAGTCCAGGCCCTGAGACTTATATATATATACACACACCACAGTCCAGGCACTGAGACTTATATATATATACACACACACACAACAGTCCAGGCCCTGAGACTTATATATATACACACACTCTCCACAGTCCAGGCCCTGAGACTTATATATATACACACACACACCACAGTCCAGGCCCTGAGACTTATATATATACACACACACACCACAGTCCAGGACCTGAGACTTATGTATATACATACACACACCACAGTCCAGGCCCTGAGACTTATATATATATACACACACACAGCACAGTGCAGGCCCTGAGACTTATATATATACACACACACACCACAGTCCAGGCCCTGAGACTTATATATATACATACACACACCACAGTCCAGGCCCTGAGACTTATATATATATACACACACACACCACAGTCCAGGCCCTGAGACTTATTTATATATACACACACACACCACAGTCCAGGCCCTGAGACTTATATATATACACACACACACCACAGTCCAGGCCCTGAGACTTATATATATATACACACAAACGCCACAGTCCAGGCCCTGAGACTTATATATATACACACACACACCACAGTCCAGGCCCTGAGACTTATATATATACACACACACACCACAGTCCAGGCCCTGATACTTATATATATACACACACACTCACCACAGTCCAGGCCCTGAGACTTATATATATACACACACACCACAGTCCATGCCCTGAGACTGATATATATACACACACACACACACCACAGTCCAGGCCCTGATACTTATATATATACACACACACACACCACAGTCCAGGCCCTGATACTTATATATATACACACACACCACAGTCCATGCCCTGAGACTTATATATATACACACACACACACACCACAGTCCAGGCCCTGATACTTATATATATACACACACACACACCACAGTCCAGGCCCTGATACTTATATATATACACACACACCACAGTCCATGCCCTGAGACTTATATATATACACACACACACACACCACAGTCCAGGCCCTGAGACTTATATATATATACACAAACACCACAGTCCATGCCCTGAGACTTATATATATATACACACACACACCACAGTCCAGGCCCAGAGACTTATATATATACACACACACACACCACAGTCCAGGCCCTGATACTTATATATATACACACACTCACCACGGTCCAGGCCCTGAGACTTATATATATACACACAAACACCACAGTCCAGGCCCTGAGACTTATATATATACACACACACACACCACAGTCCAGGCCCTGATACTTATATATATACACACACTCACCACAGTCCAGGCCCTGAGACTTATATATATACACACAAACACCACAGTCCAGGCCCTGAGACTTATATATATACACACACACACACCACAGTCCAGGCCCTGAGACTTATATATACACACTCACCACAGTCCAGGCCCTGAGACTTATATATATACACACAAACACCACAGTCCAGGCCCTGAGACTTATATATATACACACAAACACCACAGTCCAGGCCCTGAGACTTATATATATACACACACACACACCACAGTCCAGGCCCTGATACTTATATATATACACACACACTCACCACAGTCCAGGCCCTGAGACTTATATATATACACACACACACACCACAGTCCAGGCCCTGATACTTATATATATACACACACACTCACCACAGTCCAGGCCCTGAGACATATATATATACACACAAACACCACAGTCCAGGCCCTGATACTTATATATATACACACACACACACCACAGTCCAGGCCCTGATACTTATATATATACACACACACACACCACAGTCCAGGCCCTGATACTTATATATATACACACACACTCACCACAGTCCAGGCCCTGAGACTTATATATATACACACACACACACCACAGTCCAGGCCCTGATACTTATATATATACACACACAAACACCACAGTCCAGGCCCTGAGACTTATATATATACACACACACACACACCACAGTCCAGGCCCTGAGACTTATATATACACACTAACCACAGTCCAGGCCCTGAGACTTATATATATACACACAAACACCACAGTCCAGGCCCTGAGACTTATATATATACACACAAACACCACAGTCCAGGCCCTGAGACTTATATATATACACACACACACACCACAGTCCAGGCCCTGATACTTATATATATACACACACACTCACCACAGTCCAGGCCCTGAGACTTATATATATACACACAAACACCACAGTACAGGCCCTGAGACTTATATATATACACACACACACACCACAGTCCAGGCCCTGAGACTTATATATACACACTCACCACAGTCCAGGCCCTGAGACTTATATATATACACACACACACACCACAGTCCAGGCCCTGAGACTTATATACATACACACACACACACCACAGTCCAGGCCCTGAGACTTATATATATACACACACACACCACAGTCCAGGCCCTGAGACTTATATATATACACACACACACACCACAGTCCAGGCCCTGAGACTTATATATATACACACACACACACCACAGTCCAGGCCCTGAGACTTATATATATACACACACACACCACAGTCCAGGCCCTGAGACTTATATATATACACACACACACACCACAGTCCAGGCCCTGAGACTTATATATACACACACACACACCACAGTCCATGCCCTGAGACTTATATATATACACACACACACACCACAGTCCAGGCCCTGAGACTTATATATATACACACACACACACCACAGTCCATGCCCTGAGACTTATATATATACACACACACACCACAGTCCAGGCGCAGAGACTTATATATATATACACACACACCACAGTCCAGGCCCTGAGACTTATATATATACACACACACACACCACAGTCCAGGCCCTGAGACTTATATATATACACACACACACACCACAGTCCAGGCCCTGAGACTTATATATATACACACACACACCACAGTCCAGGCCCTGAGACTTATATATATATACACACACACACCACAGTCCAGGCCCTGAGACTTATATATATACACACACACACCACAGTCCAGGCCCTGATACTTATATATATATATACACACACCACAGTCCATGCCCTGAGACTTATATATATACACACACACACCACAGTCCAGACCCTGAGACTTATATATATACACACACTCACCACAGTCCATGCCCTGAGACTTATATATATACACACACACACCACAGTCCAGGCCCTGAGACTTATATATAAATACACACACACCACAGTCCAGACCCTGATACTTATATATACACACACACACACCACAGTCCAGGCCCTGAGACTTATATATATACACACACTCACCACAGTCCTTGCCCTGAGACTTATATATATATACACACACACCACAGTCCAGGCCCTGAGACTTATATATATATACACACACACCACAGTCCAGACCCTGATACTTATATATACACACACTCACCACAGTCCATGCCCTGAGACTTATATATATATACACACACACCACAGACCATGCCCTGAGACTTATATATATATACACACACACCACAGTCCATGCCCTGAGACTTATATATATACACACACACCACAGTCCAGGCCCTGAGACTTATATATATATACACACACACCACAGTCCATGCCCTGAGACTTATATATATATACACACACACCACAGTCCATGCCCTGAGACTTATATATATATACACAAACACACCACAGTCCAGGCCCTGAGACTTATATATACACACACACACACCACAGTCCAGGCCCTGAGACTTATATATATACACACACACACACCACAGTCCAGGCCCTGAGACTTATATATATACACACACACACACCACAGTCCAGGCCCTGATACTTATATATATACACACACTCACCACAGTCCAGGCCCTGAGACTTATATATATATATACACACACACACCACAGTCCATGCCCTGAGACTTATATATATACACACTCACCACAGTCCAGGCCCTGAGACTTATATATATACACACACACTCACCACAGTCCAGGCCCTGAGACTAATATATATACACACACACACCACAGTCCAGGCCCTGAGACTTATATATATACACACGCTCACCACAGTCCAGGCCCTGAGACTTATATATATACACACACACACACCACAGTCCAGGCCCTGAGACTTATATATATACACACACACACACCACAGTCCAGGCCCTGAGACTTATATATATCCACACACACACACCACAGTCCAGGCCCTGATACTTATATATATACACACACACACCACAGTCCAGGCCCTGAGACTTATATATATACACACACACACCACAGTCCAGGCCCTGAGACTTATATATATACACACACACACCACAGTCCAGGCCCTGATACTTATATATATATATACACACACACCACAGTCCATGCCCTGAGACTTATATATATACACACACACACCACAGTCCAGGCCCTGAGACTTATATATATATATACACACACACACCACAGTCCAGGCCCTGAGACTTATATATATATATACACACACTCAATACAGTCCATGCCCTGAGACTTATATATATACACACACACACCACAGTCCAGGCCCTGAGACTTATATATATATATACACACACTCACCACAGTCCATGCCCTGAGACTTATATATATACACACACACACCACAGTCCAGGCCCTGAGACTTATATATATATACACACACACACCACAGTCCAGGCCCTGAGACTTATATATATACACACACACACCACAGTCCAGGCCCTGAGACTTATATATATACACACACACACACCACAGTCCAGGCCCTGAGACTTATATATATATACACACACACACCACAGTCCAGGCCCTGAGACTTATATATATATACACACACACCACAGTCCAGGCCCTGAGACTTATATATATATACACACACACACCACAGTCCAGGCCCTGAGACTTATATATATACACACACACACCACAGTCCAGGCCCTGAGACTTATATATATATACACACACACACCACAGTCCAGGCCCTGAGACTTATATATATACACACACACTCACCACAGTCCATGCCCTGAGACTTATATATATACACACACACACACCACAGTCCAGGCCCTGAGACTTATATATATACACACACACTCACCACAGTCCATGCCCTGAGACTTATATATATATACACACACACACACCACAGTCCAGGCCCTGAGACTTATATATATACACACACACACACCACAGTCCAGGCCCTGAGACTTATATATATACACACACACACACCACAGTCCAGGCCCTGATACTTATATATATATACACACACACCACAGTCCAGGCCCTGAGACTTATATATATACACACACACACACCACAGTCCAGGCCCTGATACTTATATATACACACACACTCACCACAGTCCATGCCCTGAGACTTATATATATACACACACACACACCACAGTCCAGGCCCTGATACTTATATATACACACACACTCACCACAGTCCATGCCCTGAGACTTATATATATATACACACACACACCACAGTCCAGGCCCTGAGACTTATATATATATACACACACTCACCACAGTCCAGGCCCTGAGACTTATATATATACACACACACACCACAGTCCAGGCCCTGAGACTTATATATATACACACACACACCACAGTCCAGACCCTGAGACTTATATATATACACACACACCACAGTCCAGGCCCTGAGACTTATATATACACACACACACCACAGTCCAGGCCCTGAGACTTACATATATATACACAAACACCACAGTCCAGGCCCTGAGACTTATATATACACACACACTCACCACAGTCCATGCCCTGAGACTTATATATATATACACACACTCACCACAGTCCAGGCCCTGAGACTTATATATATACACACACACACCACAGTCCAGGCCCTGAGACTTATATATATACACACACACACCACAGTCCAGGCCCTGAGACTTATATATATACACACACACACCACAGTCCAGGCCCTGAGACTTATATATATATACACACACTCACCACAGTCCAGGCCCTGAGACTTATATATATGCACACACACACCACAGTCCAGGCCCTGAGACTTATATATATATACACACACACACCACAGTCCAGGCCCTGAGACTTATATATATACACACACACACCACAGTCCAGGCCCTGAGACGTATATATATATACACACACTCACCACAGTCCAGGCCCTGAGACTTATATATACACACACACTCACCACAGTCCATGCCCTGAGACTTATATATATATATACACACACTCACCACAGTCCAGGCCCTGAGACTTATATATATACACACACACACCACAGTCCAGGCCCTGAGACTTATATATATACACACACACACCACAGTCCAGGCCCTGAGACTTATATATATACACACACACACCACAGTCCAGGCCCTGAGACTTATATATATACACACACACACCACAGTCCAGGCCCTGAGACTTATATATATATACACACACTCACCACAGTCCAGGCCCTGAGACTTATATATATACACAAACACACCAGTGTCCAGGCCCTGAGACTTATATATATACACACACACACCACAGTCCAGGCCCTGAGACTTATATATATATACACACACACACCACAGTCCAGGCCCTGAGACTTATATATATACACACACACACCACAGTCCAGGCCCTGATACTTATATATATATATACACACACCACAGTCCATGCCCTGAGACTTATATATATACACACACACACCACAGTCCAGACCCTGAGACTTATATATATACACACACTCACCACAGTCCATGCCCTGAGACTTATATATATACACACACACACCACAGTCCAGGCCCTGAGACTTATATATATATACACACACACCACAGTCCAGACCCTGATACTTATATATACACACACACACACCACAGTCCAGGCCCTGAGACTTATATATATACACACACTCACCACAGTCCTTGCCCTGAGACTTATATATATATACACACACACCACAGTCCAGGCCCTGAGACTTATATATATATACACACACACCACAGTCCAGACCCTGATACTTATATATACACACACTCACCACAGTCCATGCCCTGAGACTTATATATATATACACACACACCACAGACCATGCCCTGAGACTTATATATATATACACACACACCACAGTCCATGCCCTGAGACTTATATATATACACACACACCACAGTCCAGGCCCTGAGACTTATATATATATACACACACACCACAGTCCATGCCCTGAGACTTATATATATATACACACACACCACAGTCCATGCCCTGAGACTTATATATATATACACAAACACACCACAGTCCAGGCCCTGAGACTTATATATACACACACACACACCACAGTCCAGGCCCTGAGACTTATATATATACACACACACACACCACAGTCCAGGCCCTGAGACTTATATATATACACACACACACACCACAGTCCAGGCCCTGATACTTATATATATACACACACTCACCACAGTCCAGGCCCTGAGACTTATATATATATACACACACACACCACAGTCCATGCCCTGAGACTTATATATATACACACTCACCACCGTCCAGGCCCTGAGACTTATATATATACACACACACTCACCACAGTCCAGGCCCTGAGACTAATATATATACACACACACACCACAGTCCAGGCCCTGAGACTTATATATATACACACGCTCACCACAGTCCAGGCCCTGAGACTTATATATATACACACACACACACCACAGTCCAGGCCCTGAGACTTATATATATACACACACACACACCACAGTCCAGGCCCTGAGACTTATATATATACACACACACACACCACAGTCCAGGCCCTGATACTTATATATATACACACACACACCACAGTCCAGGCCCTGAGACTTATATATATACACACACACACACACCACAGTCCAGGCCCTGAGACTTATATATATACACACAAACACCACAGTCCAGGCCCTGAGACTTATATATATACACACACACACCACAGTCCAGGCCCTGAGACTTATATATACACACACACTCACCACAGTCCAGGCCCTGAGACTTATATATATACACACACACACACCACAGTCCAGGCCCTGATACTTATATATATACACACACTCACCACAGTCCAGGCCCTGAGACTTATATATATATACACACACTCACCACAGTCCATGCCCTGAGACTTATATATATACACACTCACACCACAGTCCAGGCCCTGAGACTTATATATATATACACACACACACCACAGTCCAGGCCCTGAGACTTATATATATATACACACACTCACCACAGTCCAGGCCCTGAGACTTATATATATATACACACACTCACCACAGTCCAGGCCCTGAGACTTATATATATACACACACACACCACAGTCCAGGCCCTGAGACTTATATATATATACACACACACACCACAGTCCAGAACCTGAGACTTATATATATACACACACTCACCACAGTCCAGGCCCTGAGACTTATATATATACACACACACACCACAGTCCAGGCCCTGAGACTTATATATATACACACACACACCACAGTCCAGGCCCTGAGACTTATATATATACACACACACACCACAGTCCAGGCCCTGAGACTTATATATATACACACACACACCACAGTCCAGGCCCTGAGACTTATATATATATATACACACACTCACCACAGTCCAGGCCCTGAGACTTATATATACACACACACTCACCACAGTCCATGCCCTGAGACTTATATATATATATACACACACTCACCACAGTCCAGGCCCTGAGACTTATATATATACACACACACACACCACAGTCCAGGCCCTGAGACTTATATATATACACACACACACCACAGTCCAGGCCCTGAGACTTATATATATACACACACACACCACAGTCCAGGCCCTGAGACTTATATATATATACAAACACTCACCACAGTCCAGGCCCTGAGACTTATATATATACACACACACACCACAGTCCAGGCCCTGAGACTTATATATATACACACACACACCACAGTCCAGGCCCTGAGACTTATATATATATACACACACACACCACAGTCCAGGCCCTGAGACTTATATATATACACACACACACCACAGTCCAGGCCCTGAGACTTATATATATACACACACACACCACAGTCCAGGCCCTGAGACTTATATATATATATATACACACACACACCACAGTCCAGGCCCTGAGACTTATATATATACACACACTCACCACAGTCCATGCCCTGAGACTTATATATATACACACACACACCACAGTCCAGGCCCTGAGACTTATATATATATACACACACACCACAGTCCAGACCCTGATACTTATATATACACACACACACACCACAGTCCAGGCCCTGAGACTTATATATATACACACACTCACCACAGTCCTTGCCCTGAGACTTATATATATATACACACACACCACAGTCCAGGCCCTGAGACTTATATATATATACACACACACCACAGTCCAGACCCTGATACTTATATATACACACACTCACCACAGTCCATGCCCTGAGACTTATATATATATACACACACACCACAGTCCATGCCCTGAGACTTATATATATATACACACACACCACAGTCCATGCCCTGAGACTTATATATATACACACACACCACAGTCCAGGCCCTGAGACTTATATATAGATACACACACACCACAGTCCATGCCCTGAGACTTATATATATATACACACACACCACAGTCCATGCCCTGAGACTTATATATATATACACAACACACCACAGTCCAGGCCCTGAGACTTATATATACACACACACACACATCACAGTCAAGGCCCTGAGACTTATATATATACACACACACACACATCACAGTCCAGGCCCTGAGACTTATATATATATACACACACACCACAGTCCATGCCCCGAGACTTATATATATACACACACACACCACAGTCCAGGCCCTGAGACTTATATATATACACACACACACATCACAGTCCAGGCCCTGAGACTTATATATATACACACACACACACCACAGTCCAGGCCCTGATACTTATATATATACACACACTCACCACAGTCCAGGCCCTGAGACTTATATATATATACACACTCACCACAGTCCAGGCCCTGAGACTTATATATATACACACACACTCACCACAGTCCAGGCCCTGAGACTAATATATATACACACACACACCACAGTCCAGGCCCTGAGACTTATATATATACACACGCTCACCACAGTCCAGGCCCTGAGACTTATATATATACACACACACACACCACAGTCCAGGCCCTGAGACTTATATATATACACACACACACACCACAGTCCAGGCCCTGAGACTTATATATATACACACACACACACCACAGTCCAGGCCCTGATACTTATATATATACACACACACACCACAGTCCAGGCCCTGAGACTTATATATATACACACACACACACACCACAGTCCAGACCCTGAGACTTATATATATACACACAAACACCACAGTCCAGGCCCTGAGACTTATATATATACACACACTCACCACAGTCCAGGCCCTGAGACTTATATATACACACACACTCACCACAGTCCAGGCCCTGAGACTTATATATACACACACACCACAGTCCAGGCCCTGAGACTTATATATATACACACACACACACCACAGTCCAGGCCCTGAGACTTATATATATACACACACACACACCACAGTCCAGGCCCTGAGACTTATATATACACACACATACACACCACAGTCCAGGCCCTGATACTTATATATATACACACACTCACCACAGTCCAGGCCCTGAGATTTATATATATATACACACACTCACCACAGTCCATGCCCTGAGACTTATATATATACACACTCACACCACAGTCCAGGCCCTGAGACTTATATATATATACACACACACACCACAGTCCAGGCCCTGAGACTTATATATATATACACACACTCACCACAGTCCAGGCCCTGAGACTTATATATATACACACACACACCACAGTCCAGGCCCTGAGACTTATATATATATACACACACACACCACAGTCCAGAACCTGAGACTTATATATATACACACACTCACCACAGTCCAGGCCCTGAGACTTATATATATACACACACACCACAGTCCAGGCCCTGAGACTTATATATATACACACACACCACAGTCCAGGCCCTGAGACTTATATATATACACACAAACACCACAGTCCAGGCCCTGAGACTTATATATATACACACACTCACCACAGTCCAGGCCCTGAGACTTATATATATACACACACACACCACAGTCCAGGCCCTGAGACTTATATATATACACACACTCACCACAGTCCAGGCCCTGAGACTTATATATATACACACACACACCACAGTGCAGGCCCTGAGACTTATATATATACACACAAACACCACAGTCCAGGCCCTGAGACTTATATATACACACACACTCACCACAGTCCATGCCCTGAGACTTATATATATATACACACACACACCACAGTCCAGGCCCTGAGACTTATATATATATACACACACTCACCACAGTCCAGGCCCTGAGACTTATATATATACACACACACACCACAGTCCAGGCCCTGAGACTTATATATATACACACAAACACCACAGTCCAGGCCCTGAGACTTATATATACACACACACTCACCACAGTCCATGCCCTGAGACTTATATATATATACACACACACCACAGTCCAGGCCCTGAGACTTATATATATATACACACACTCACCACAGTCCATGCCCTGAGACTTATATATATACACACACACACCACAGTCCAGGCCCTGAGACTTATATATATATACACACACACACCACAGTCCAGGCCCTGAGACTTATATATATATACACACACACCACAGTCCATGCCCTGAGACTTATATATATACACACACACACCACAGTCCATGCCCTGAGACTTATATATATACACACACACACCACAGTCCAGGCCCTGAGACTTATATATATACACACACACACCACAGTCCAGGCCCTGAGACTTATATATATATACACACACACCACAGTCCATGCCCTGAGACTTATATATATATACACACACACCACAGTCCATGCCCTGAGACTTATATATATACACACAAACACCACAGTCCAGGCCCTGAGACTTATATATATACACACAAACACCACAGTCCAGGCCCTGAGCCTTATATATACACACACACTCACCACAGTCCATGCCCTGAGACTTATATATATATACACACACACACCACAGTCCAGGCCCTGAGACTTATATATATATACACACACTCACCACAGTCCATGCCCTGAGACTTATATATATACACACACACCACAGTCCATGCCCTGAGACTTATATATATACACACACACACCACAGTCCAGGCCCTGAGACTTATATATATACACACACACACCACAGTCCAGGCCCTGAGACTTATATATATACACACACACCACAGTCCAGGCCCTGAGACTTATATATATACACACACACACCACAGTCCAGGCCATGAGACTTATATATATACACACACTCACCACAGTCCATGCCCTGAGACTTATATATATATACACACACACACCACTGTCCAGGCCCTGAGACTTATATATATATACACACACTCACCACAGTCCATGCCCTGAGACTTATATATATACACACACACCACAGTCCATGCCCTGAGACTTATATATATACACACACACACCACAGTCCAGGCCCTGAGACTTACATATATATACACACACACACCACAGTCCAGGCCCTGAGACTTATATATATACACACACACCACAGTCCAGGCCCTGAGACTTATATATATACACACACACACCACAGTCCAGGCCATGAGACTTATATATATACACACACTCACCACAGTCCAGGCCCTGAGACTTATATATATACACACACACACCACAGTCCAGGCCCTGAGACTTATATATATACACACACACACCACAGTCCAGGCCCTGAGACTTATATATATACACACACACACCACAGTCCAGGCCCTGATACTTATATATATATATACACACACCACAGTCCATGCCCTGAGACTTATATATATACACACACACACCACAGTCCAGGCCCTGAGACTTATATATATACACACACACACCACAGTCCAGGCCCTGATACTTATATATATACACACACACACCACAGTCCAGGCCCTGAGACTTATATATATATATACACACACACACCACAGTCCAGGCCCTGAGACTTATATATATACACACACACACCACAGTCCATGCCCTGAGACTTATATATATACACACACACACCACAGTCCAGGCCCTGAGACTTATATATATATACACACACACACCACAGTCCAGGCCCTGAGACTTATATATATACACACACTCACCACAGTCCATGCCCTGAGACTTATATATATACACACACACACACCACAGTCCAGGCCCTGAGACTTATATATATACACACACACCACAGTCCAGGCCCTGAGACTTATATATATACACACACACACACCACAGTCCAGGCCCTGATACTTATATATATATACACACACACACCACAGTCCAGGCCCTGATACTTATATATACACACACACTCACCACAGTCCATGCCCTGAGACTTATATATATATACACACACACACCACAGTCCAGGCCCTGAGACTTATATATATATACACACACTCACCACAGTCCAGGCCCTGAGACTTATATATATACACACACACACCACAGTCCAGGCCCTGAGACTTATATATATACACACAAACACCACAGTCCAGGCCCTGAGACTTATATATACACACACACTCACCACAGTCCAGGCCCTGAGACTTATATATATATACACACACTCACCACAGTCCAGGCCCTGAGACTTATATATATATACACATACACCACAGTCCAGGCCCTGAGACTTATATATATACACACACACACCACAGTCCAGGCCCTGAGACTTATATATATATATACACACACTCAACACAGTCCAGGCCCTGAGACTTATATATATACACACACACACCACAGTCCAGGCCCTGAGACGTATATATATACACACACACACCACAGTCCAGGCCCTGAGACTTATATATATACACACACACACCACAGTCCAGGCCCTGATACTTATATATATATATACACACACCACAGTCCAGGCCCTGAGACTTATATATATACACACACACACCACAGTCCAGGCCCTGAGACTTATATATATACACACACACTCACCACAGTCCAGGCCCTGAGACTTATATATATATATACACACACACACCACAGTCCAGGCCCTGAGACTTATATATATATACACACACACACCACAGTCCAGGCCCTGAGACTTATATATATATATACACACACACACCACAGTCCAGGCCCAGAGACTTATATATATACACACACTCACCACAGTCCATGCCCTGAGACTTATATATATACACACACACACCACAGTCCAGGCCCTGAGACTTATATATATATACACACACACCACAGTCCAGACCCTGATACTTATATATACACACACACACACCACAGTCCAGGCCCTGAGACTTATATATATACACACACTCACCACAGTCCATGCCCTGAGACTTATATATATATACACACACACCACAGTCCAGGCCCTGAGACTTATATATATACACACACACACACCACAGTCCAGGCCCTGAGACTTATATATATACACACACACACACCACAGTCCAGGCCCTGATACTTATATATATACACACACACACACCACAGTCCAGGCCCTGATACTTATATATATACACACACACACACCACAGTCCATGCCCTGAGACTTATATATATACACACACACACACACCACAGTCCAGGCCTTGATACTTATATATATACACACACAAACCACAGTCCAGGCCCAGAGACTTATATATATACACACACACACCACAGTCCAGGCCCTGAGACTTATATATATACACACACTCACCACAGTCCAGGCCCTGAGACTTATATATATACACACAAACACCACAGTCCAGGCCCTGAGACTTATATATATACACACACACACCACAGTCCATGCCCTGAGACTTATATATATACACACACACACCACAGTCCAGGCCCAGAGACTTATATATATACACACACACACACACACCACAGTCCAGACCGTGAGACTTATATATATACACACACACACCACAGTCCAGGCCCAGAGACTTAGATATATACACACACACACCACAGTCCAGACCCTGAGACTTATATATATACACACACTCACCACAGTCCATGCCCTGAGACTTATATATATACACACACACACACACCACAGTCCAGGCCCAGAGACTTATATATATACACACACACACACCACAGTCCATGCCCTGAGACTTATATATATACACACACACACCACAGTCCAGGCCCAGAGACTTATATATATACACACACACACCACAGTCCAGACCCTGAGACTTATATATATACACACACTCACCACAGTCCATGCCCTGAGACTTATATATATACACACACACACACACCACAGTCCTGGCCCTGAGACTTATATATATATACACAAACACCACAGTCCAGGCCCAGAGACTTATATATATACACACACACACCACAGTCCAGATCCTGAGACTTATATATATACACACACACACCACAGTCCAGGCCCAGAGACTTATATATATACACACACACCACAGTCCAGGCCCCGAGACTTATATATATACACACACTCACCACAGTCCATGCCCTGAGACTTATATATATACACACACACACCACAGTCCAGGCCCAGAGACTTATATATATACACACACACCACAGTCCAGGCCCCGAGACTTATATATATACACACACTCACCACAGTCCATGCCCTGAGACTTATATATATACACACACTCACCACAGTCCATGCCCTGAGACTTATATATATACACACACACACACACCACAGTCCAGGCCCAGAGACTTATATATATACACACACACACACCACAGTCCATGCCCTGAGACCTATATATATACACACACACACCACAGTCCAGGCCCAGAGACTTATATATATACACACACACACCACAGTCCAGACCCTGAGACTTATATATATACACACACTCACCACAGTCCATGCCCTGAGACTTATATATATACACACACACACACACCACAGTCCAGACCCTGAGACTTATATATATACACACACACACCACAGTCCAGGCCCAGAGACTTATATATATACACACACACACCACAGTCCAGACCCTGAGACTTATATATATACACACACACACCACAGTCCAGGCCCAGAGACTTATATATATACACACACACACCACAGTCCATGCCCTGAGAATTATATATATATACACACACACACCACAGTCCATGCCCTGAGACTTATATATATACACACACACTCACCACAGTCCATGCCCTGAGACTTATATATATACACACACACACACACCACAGTCCTGGCCCTGAGACTTATATATATACACAAACACCACAGTCCAGGCCCAGAGACTTATATATATACACACACACACCACAGTCCAGACCCCGAGACTTATATATATACACACACTCACCACAGTCCAAGCCCTGAGACTTATATATATACACACACACACCACAGTCCAGGCCCAGAGACTTATATATATACACACACACCACAGTCCATGCCCTGAGACTTATATATATACACACACTCACCACAGTCCATGCCCTGAGACTTATATATATACACACACACACCACAGTCCAGGCCCAGAGACTTATATATATACACACACACCACAGTCCAGGCCCCGAGACTTATATATATACACACACTCACCACAGTCCATGCCCTGAGACTTATATATATACACACACACACCACAGTCCAGGCCCAGAGACTTATATATATACACACACACCACAGTCCAGGCCCCGAGACTTATATATATACACACACTCACCACAGTCCATGCCCTGAGACTTATATATATACACACACCCACCACAGTCCAGGCCCCGAGACTTATATATATACACACACTCACCACAGTCCATGCCCTGAGACTTATATATATACACACACACACCACAGTCCAGGCCCAGAGACTTATATATATATACACACACACCACAGTCCAGACCCTGATACTTATATATACACACACACACACCACAGTCCAGGCCCTGAGACTTATATATATACACACACTCACCACAGTCCATGCCCTGAGACTTATATATATATACACACACACCACAGTCCAGGCCCTGAGACTTATATATATACACACACACACACCACAGTCCAGGCCCTGAGACTTATATATATACACACACACACACCACAGTCCAGGCCCTGATACTTATATATATACACACACACACACCACAGTCCAGGCCCTGATACTTATATATATACACACACACACACCACAGTCCATGCCCTGAGACTTATATATATACACACACACACACACCACAGTCCAGGCCTTGATACTTATATATATACACACACAAACCACAGTCCAGGCCCAGAGACTTATATATATACACACACACACCACAGTCCAGGCCCTGAGACTTATATATATACACACACTCACCACAGTCCAGGCCCTGAGACTTATATATATACACACAAACACCACAGTCCAGGCCCTGAGACTTATATATATACACACACACACCACAGTCCATGCCCTGAGACTTATATATATACACACACACACCACAGTCCAGGCCCAGAGACTTATATATATACACACACACACACACACCACAGTCCAGACCGTGAGACTTATATATATACACACACACACCACAGTCCAGGCCCAGAGACTTAGATATATACACACACACACCACAGTCCAGACCCTGAGACTTATATATATACACACACTCACCACAGTCCATGCCCTGAGACTTATATATATACACACACACACAAACCACAGTCCAGGCCCAGAGACTTATATATATACACACACACACACCACAGTCCATGCCCTGAGACTTATATATATACACACACACACCACAGTCCAGGCCCAGAGACTTATATATATACACACACACACCACAGTCCAGACCCTGAGACTTATATATATACACACACTCACCACAGTCCATGCCCTGAGACTTATATATATACACACACACACACACCACAGTCCTGGCCCTGAGACTTATATATATATACACAAACACCACAGTCCAGGCCCAGAGACTTATATATATACACACACACACCACAGTCCAGATCCTGAGACTTATATATATACACACACACACCACAGTCCAGGCCCAGAGACTTATATATATACACACACACCACAGTCCAGGCCCCGAGACTTATATATATACACACACTCACCACAGTCCATGCCCTGAGACTTATATATATACACACACACACCACAGTCCAGGCCCAGAGACTTATATATATACACACACACCACAGTCCAGGCCCCGAGACTTATATATATACACACACTCACCACAGTCCATGCCCTGAGACTTATATATATACACACACTCACCACAGTCCATGCCCTGAGACTTATATATATACACACACACACACACCACAGTCCAGGCCCAGAGACTTATATATATACACACACACACACCACAGTCCATGCCCTGAGACCTATATATATACACACACACACCACAGTCCAGGCCCAGAGACTTATATATATACACACACACACCACAGTCCATGCCCTGAGACTTATATATATACACACACACACACACCACAGTCCAGACCCTGAGACTTATATATATACACACACACACCACAGTCCAGGCCCAGAGACTTATATATATACACACACACACCACAGTCCAGACCCTGAGACTTATATATATACACACACACACCACAGTCCAGGCCCAGAGACTTATATATATACACACACACACCACAGTCCATGCCCTGAGAATTATATATATATACACACACACACCACAGTCCATGCCCTGAGACTTATATATATACACACACACTCACCACAGTCCATGCCCTGAGACTTATATATATACACACACACACACACCACAGTCCTGGCCCTGAGACTTATATATATACACAAACACCACAGTCCAGGCCCAGAGACTTATATATATACACACACACACCACAGTCCAGACCCCGAGACTTATATATATACACACACTCACCACAGTCCAAGCCCTGAGACTTATATATATACACACACACACCACAGTCCAGGCCCAGAGACTTATATATATACACACACACCACAGTCCATGCCCTGAGACTTATATATATACACACACTCACCACAGTCCATGCCCTGAGACTTATATATATACACACACACACCACAGTCCAGGCCCAGAGACTTATATATATACACACACACCACAGTCCAGGCCCCGAGACTTATATATATACACACACTCACCACAGTCCATGCCCTGAGACTTATATATATACACACACACACCACAGTCCAGGCCCAGAGACTTATATATATACACACACACCACAGTCCAGGCCCCGAGACTTATATATATACACACACTCACCACAGTCCATGCCCTGAGACTTATATATATACACACACCCACCACAGTCCAGGCCCCGAGACTTATATATATACACACACTCACCACAGTCCATGCCCTGAGACTTATATATATACACACACACACCACAGTCCAGGCCCAGAGACTTATATATATATACACACACACCACAGTCCAGACCCTGATACTTATATATACACACACACACACCACAGTCCAGGCCCTGAGACTTATATATATACACACACTCACCACAGTCCATGCCCTGAGACTTATATATATATACACACACACCACAGTCCAGGCCCTGAGACTTATATATATACACACACACACACCACAGTCCAGGCCCTGAGACTTATATATATACACACACACACACCACAGTCCAGGCCCTGATACTTATATATATACACACACACACACCACAGTCCAGGCCCTGATACTTATATATATACACACACACACACCACAGTCCATGCCCTGAGACTTATATATATACACACACACACACACCACAGTCCAGGCCTTGATACTTATATATATACACACACAAACCACAGTCCAGGCCCTGAGACTTATATATATACACACACACACCACAGTCCAGGCCCTGAGACTTATATATATACACACACTCACCACAGTCCAGGCCCTGAGACTTATATATATACACACAAACACCACAGTCCAGGCCCTGAGACTTATATATATACACACACACACCACAGTCCATGCCCTGAGACTTATATATATACACACACACACCACAGTCCAGGCCCAGAGACTTATATATATACACACACACACACACACCACAGTCCAGACCGTGAGACTTATATATATACACACACTCACCACAGTCCATGCCCTGAGACTTATATATATACACACACACACACACCACAGTCCAGGCCCAGAGACTTATATATATACACACACACACACCACAGTCCATGCCCTGAGACTTATATATATACACACACACACCACAGTCCAGGCCCAGAGACTTATATATATACACACACACACCACAGTCCAGACCCTGAGACTTATATATATACACACACTCACCACAGTCCATGCCCTGAGACTTATATATATACACACACACACACACCACAGTCCTGGCCCTGAGACTTATATATATATACACAAACACCACAGTCCAGGCCCAGAGACTTATATATATACACACACACACCACAGTCCAGATCCTGAGACTTATATATATACACACACACACCACAGTCCAGGCCCAGAGACTTATATATATACACACACACCACAGTCCAGGCCCCGAGACTTATATATATACACACACTCACCACAGTCCATGCCCTGAGACTTATATATATACACACACACACCACAGTCCAGGCCCAGAGACTTATATATATACACACACACCACAGTCCAGGCCCCGAGACTTATATATATACACACACTCACCACAGTCCATGCCCTGAGACTTATATATATACACACACTCACCACAGTCCATGCCCTGAGACTTATATATATACACACACACACACACCACAGTCCAGGCCCAGAGACTTATATATATACACACACACACACCACAGTCCATGCCCTGAGACCTATATATATACACACACACACCACAGTCCAGGCCCAGAGACTTATATATATACACACACACACCACAGTCCAGACCCTGAGACTTATATATATACACACACTCACCACAGTCCATGCCCTGAGACTTATATATATACACACACACACACACCACAGTCCAGACCCTGAGACTTATATATATACACACACACACCACAGTCCAGGCCCAGAGACTTATATATATACACACACACACCACAGTCCAGACCCTGAGACTTATATATATACACACACACACCACAGTCCAGGCCCAGAGACTTATATATATACACACACACACCACAGTCCATGCCCTGAGAATTATATATATATACACACACACACCACAGTCCATGCCCTGAGACTTATATATATACACACACACTCACCACAGTCCATGCCCTGAGACTTATATATATACACACACACACACACCACAGTCCTGGCCCTGAGACTTATATATATACACAAACACCACAGTCCAGGCCCAGAGACTTATATATATACACACACACAACACAGTCCAGACCCCGAGACTTATATATATACACACACTCACCACAGTCCAAGCCCTGAGACTTATATATATACACACACACACCACAGTCCAGGCCCAGAGACTTATATATATACACACACACCACAGTCCATGCCCTGAGACTTATATATATACACACACTCACCACAGTCCATGCCCTGAGACTTATATATATACACACACACACCACAGTCCAGGCCCAGAGACTTATATATATACACACACACCACAGTCCAGGCCCCGAGACTTATATATATACACACACTCACCACAGTCCATGCCCTGAGACTTATATATATACACACACACACCACAGTCCAGGCCCAGAGACTTATATATATACACACACACCACAGTCCAGGCCCCGAGACTTATATATATACACACACTCACCACAGTCCATGCCCTGAGACTTATATATATACACACACCCACCACAGTCCAGGCCCCGAGACTTATATATATACACACACTCACCACAGTCCATGCCCTGAGACTTATATATATACACACACACACCACAGTCCAGGCCCAGAGACTTATATATATATACACACACACACCACAGTCCAGGCCCCGAGACTTATATATATACACACACTCACCACAGTCCAGGCCCAGAGACTTATATATATACACACACACCACAGTCCAGGCCCCGAGACTTATATATATACACACACTCACCACAGTCCATGCCCTGAGACTTATATATATACACACACACACCACAGTCCAGGCCCTGAGACTTATATATATACACACACACACACCACAGTCCAGGCCCTGAGACTTATATATATACACACACACACACCACAGTCCAGGCCCTGAGACTTATATATATACACACACACACACCACAGTCCATGCCCTGAGACTTATATATATACACACACACACACCACAGTCCAGGCCCTGAGACTTATATATATACACACACACACACCACAGTCCAGACCCTGAGACTTATATATATACACACACACACCACAGTCCAGGCCCCGAGACTTATATATATACACACACTCACCACAGTCCAGGCCCAGAGACTTATATATATACACACACACCACAGTCCAGGCCCCGAGACTTATATATATACACACACACCACAGTCCAGGCCCCGAGACTTATATATATACACACGCTCACCACAGTCCATGCCCTGAGACTTATATATATACACACACACACCACAGTCCAGGCCCAAAGACTTATAAATATACACACACACCACAGTCCAGGCCCCGAGACTTATATATATACACACACTCACCACAGTCCATGCCCTGAGACTTATATATATACATACACACACCACAGTCCAGGCCCAGAGACTTATATATATACACACACACCACAGTCCAGGCACCGAGACTTATATATATACAATCACTCACCACAGTCCAGGCCCTGAGACTTATATATATACACACACACACCACAGTCCAGGCCCTGATACTTATATATATACACACACACACACCACAGTCCAGGCCCTGAGACTTATATATATACACACGCTCACCACAGTCCAGGCCCTGAGACTTATATATATACACACACACACCACAGTCCAGGCCCAGAGACTTATATATATATACACACACACCACAGTCCAGACCCTGAGACTTATATATATACACACACACACCACAGTCCAGGCCCAGAGACTTATATATATACACACACACACACCACAGTACAGGCCCTGAGACTTATATATATACACACACACACCACAGTCCAGGCACTGAGACTTATATATATACACACACACACCACAGTCCAGGCCCTGAGACTTATATATATACACACACACACCACAGTCCAGGCCCTGAGACTTATATATATACACACACACACCACAGTCCAGGCCCTGAGACTTATATATATACACACACACACCACAGTCCAGGCCCTGAGACTTATATATATACACACACACATCACAGTCCAGGCCCTGAGACTTATATATATACACACACACACCACAGTACAGACCCTGAGACTTATATATATATACACACACACCACAGTCCAGGCACTGAGACTTATATATACACACACACACACCACAGTCCAGGCCCTGAGACTTATATATATACACACACACACCACAGTCCAGGCCCTGATACTTATATATATATACACACACACACCACAGACCATGCCCTGAGACTTATATATATACACACACACCACAGTCCAGGCCCTGAGACTTATATATATACACACACACACCACAGTCCAGGCCCTGAGACTTATATATATACACACACACTCACCACAGTCCATGCCCTGAGACTTATATATATACACACACACACCACAGTCCAGGCCCAGGGACTTATATATATACACACACACACACCACAGTCCAGGCCCTGAGACTTATATATATACACACACACCACAGTCCAGGCCCTGAGACTTATATATATACACACACACACCACAGTCCATGCCCTGAGACTTATATATATACATACACACACCACAGTCCAGGCCCTGAGACTTATATATATATACACACACACCACAGTCCATGCACTGAGACTTATATATATACACACACTCACCACAGTCCAGACCCTGAGACTTATATATATATACACACACACACACCACAGTCCATGCCCTGAGACTTATATATATACACACACTCACCACAGTCCAGACCCTGAGACTTATATATATACACACACACACCACAGTCCATGCCCTGAGACTTATATATATACACACACACACCACAGTCCAGACCCTGAGACTTATATATATACACACACACACACCACAGTCCATGCCCTGAGACTTATATATATACACACACACACCACAGTCCAGGCCCTGAGACTTATATATATATACACACACACACACCACAGTCCATGCCCTGAGACTTATATATATACACACACTCACCACAGTCCAGACCCTGAGACTTATATATATATACACACACACACCACAGTCCAGACCCTGAGACTTATATATATACACACACACACCACAGTCCATGCCCTGAGACTTATATATATACACACACACACACCACAGTCCAGACCCTGAGACTTATATATATACACACACACACACCACAGTCCATGCCCTGAGACTTATATATATACACACACACACACACCACAGTCCATGCCCTGAGACTTATATATATAGACACACACACCACAGTCCAGACCCTGAGACTTATATATATACACACACACACCACAGTCCAGACCCTGAGACTTATATATATACACACACACACCACAGTCCAGACCCTGAGACTTATATATATACACACACACACCACAGTCCAGACCCTGAGACTTATATATATACACACACACACCACAGTCCAGGCCCTGAGACTTATATATATACACACACACACCACAGTCCATGCCCTGAGACTTATATATATACACACACACACCACAGTCCAGGCCCTGAGACTTATATATACACACACACACACCACAGTCCATGCCCTGAGACTTATATATATACACACACACACACACCACAGTCCATGCCCTGAGACTTATATATATACACACACACACCACAGTCCAGACCCTGAGACTTATATATATACACACACACACACCACAGTCCATGCCCTGAGACTTATATATATACACACACACACACCACAGTCCATGCCCTGAGACTTATATATATACACACACACACCACAGTCCAGACCCTGAGACTTATATATATATACACACACTCACCACAGTCCAGACCCTGAGACTTATATATACACACACACTCACCACAGTCCATGCCCTGAGACTTATATATATACACACACACACACCACAGTCCATGCCCTGAGACTTATATATATACACACACACACACCACAGTCCATGCCCTGAGACTTATATATATACACACACTCACCACAGTCCATGCCCTGAGACTTATATATATACACACACACACCACAGTCCAGACCCTGAGACTTATATATATATACACACACACACCACAGTCCAGACCCTGAGACTTATATATATACACACACACACACCACAGTCCATGCCCTGAGACTTATATATATACACACACACTCACCACAGTCCAGACCCTGAGACTTATATATACACACACACTCACCACAGTCCATGCCCTGAGACTTATATATATATACACACACACCACAGTCCAGACCCTGAGACTTATATATATATACACACACACACCACAGTCCAGGCCCTGAGACTTATATATATACACACACACACACCACAGTCCATGCCCTGAGACTTATATATATACACACACACACACCACAGTCCAGGCCCTGAGACTTATATATACACACACACTCACCACAGTCCATGCCCTGAGACTTATATATATACACACACACACCACAGTCCATGCCCTGAGACTTATATATATACACACACACCACAGTCCATGCCCTGAGACTTATATATATACACACACTCACCACAGTCCAGACCCTGAGACTTATATATATACACACACACACACCACAGTCCAGACCCTGAGACTTATATATATACACACACACACACCACAGTCCAGACCCTGAGACTTATATATATACACACACACACACACCACAGTCCAGGCCCTGAGACTTATATATATACACACACACACCACAGTCCATGCCCTGAGACTTATATATATACACACACTCACCACAGTCCAGACCCTGAGACTTATATATATACACACACACACACCACAGTCCAGACCCTGAGACTTATATATATATACACACACACACCACAGTCCAGGCCCTGAGACTTATATATATACACACACACACCACAGTCCAGGCCCTGAGAGTTATATATATATACACACACACACCACAGTCCAGACCCTGAGACTTATATATATACACACACACACACCACAGTCCAGACCCTGAGACTTATATATATACACACACACACCAAAGTCCAGGCCCTGAGACTTATATATATACACACACACACACCACAATCCAGGCCCTGAGACTTATATATATACACACACACTCACCACAGTCCAGGCCCAGAGACTTATATACATATATACACACACACACCACAGTCCAGGCCCTGAGACTTATATATATACACACACTCACCACAGTCCATGCCCTGAGACTTATATATATACACACACACACCACAGTCCAGGCCCTGAGACTTATATATATATATACACACACACCACAGTCCAGGCCCTGAGACTTATATATATACACACACACCACAGACCAGGCCCTGAGACTTATATATATACACACACACTCACCACAGTCCAGGCCCTGATACTTATATATATATATACACACACACCACAGTCCATGCCCTGAGACTTATATATATACACACACACTCACCACAGTCCAGGCCCTGATACTTATATATATATATACACACACCACAGTCCATGCCCTGATACTTATATATATACACACACACACTCACCACGGTCCAGGCCCTGAGACTTATATATATACACACACACACACACCACAGTCCAGGCCCTGATACTTATATATATATACACACACACACACCACAGTCCAGGCCCTGAGACTTATATATATACACACACACACCACAGTCCAGTCCCAGAGACTTATATATATATACACACACACCACAGTCCAGTCCCAGAGACTTATATATATATACACACACACCACAGTCCAGGCCCTGAGACTTATATATATACACACACACACCACAGTCCAGTCCCAGAGACTTATATATATATACACACACACCACAGTCCAGTCCCAGAGACTAAAATATATATGCACACACACCACAGTCCAGGCCCTGAGACTTATATATATACACACAAACACCACAGTCCATGCCCTGAGACTTATATATATACACACACACACCACAGTCCAGGCCCTGAGACTTATATATATACACACACACACACCACAGTCCATGCCCTGAGACTTATATATATACACACACTCACCACAGTCCAGGCCCTGAGACTTATATATATACACACACACACCACAGTCCATGCCCTGAGACTTATATATATACACACACACACCACAGTCCAGGCCCTGAGACTTATATATATACACACACTCACCACAGTCCAGGCCCTGAGACATATATATATATACACACACACACCACAGTCCAGGCCCTGAGACTTATATATATACACACACACACCACAGTCCAGGCCCTGAGACTTATATAAATACACACACTCACCACAGTCCAGGCCCTGAGACTTATATATATATACACACACACCACAGTCCAGGCCCTGAGACTTATATATATACACACACACACCACAGTCCAGGCCCTGAGACTTATATATATATACACACACACAGCACAGTCCAGGCCCTGAGACTTATATATATATACACACACTCATCACAGTCCAGGCCCTGAGACTTATATATATATACACACACACACCACAGTCCAGGCCCTGAGACTTATATATATACACACACACACCACAGTCCAGGCCCTGAGACTTATATATATACACACACACACTACAGTCCATGCCCTGAGACTTATATATATACACACACACCACAGTCCAGGCCCTGAGACTTATATATATACACACACACACACCACAGTCCAGGCCCTGAGACTTATATAAATACACACACTCACCACAGTCCAGGCCCTGAGACTTATATATATATACACACACACCACAGTCCAGGCCCTGAGACTTATATATATACACACACACCACAGTCCAGGCCCTGAGACTTATATATATACACACACTCATCACAGTCCAGGCCCTGAGACTTATATATATATACACACACACCACAGTCCAGGCCCTGAGACTTATATAAATACACACACTCACCACAGTCCAGGCCCTGAGACTTATATATATATACACACACACCACAGTCCAGGCCCTGAGACTTATATATATACACACACACACCACAGTCCAGGCCCTGAGACTTATATATATACACACACTCACCACAGTCCAGGCCCTGAGACTTATATATATACACACTCACCACAGTCCATGCCCTGAGACTTATATATATACACACACACACCACAGTCCAGGCCCTGAGACTTATATATATACACACACACACCACAGTCCATGCCCTGAGACTTATATATATATACACACACACCACAGTCCAGGCCCTGAGACTTATATATATACACACACACACACCACAGTCCAGGCCCTGAGACTTATATATATACACACACTCACCACAGTCCAGGCCCTGAGACATATATATATATACACACACACACCACAGTCCAGGCCCTGAGACTTATATATATACACACACTCACCACAGTCCATGCCCTGAGACTTATATATATATACACACACACCACAGTCCAGGCCCTGAGACTTATATATATACACACACACACCACAGTCCAGGCCCTGATACTTATATATATACACACACACACCACAGTCCATGCCCTGAGACTTATATATATATACACACACCACAGTCCATGCCCTGAGACTTATATATATATACACACACACACACACCACAGTCCAGGCACTGAGACTTATATATATACACACACACCACAGTCCATGCCCTGAGACTTATATATATATACACACACACTCACCACAGTCCATGCCCTGAGACTTATATATATATACACACACACCACAGTCCAGGCCCTGAGACATATATATATACACACACACACCACAGTCCAGGCCCTGAGACTTATATATATACACACACTCACCACAGTCCAGGCCCTGAGACTTATATATATACACACAAACACCACAGTCCAGGCCCTGAGACTTATATATATACACACACACACCACAGTCCATGCCCTGAGACTTATATATATACACACACACACCACAGTCCATGCCCTGAGACTTATATATATACACACACACACCACAGTCCAGGCCCAGAGAACTATATATATACACACACACACCACAGTCCAGGCCCAGAGACTTATATATATACACACACACCACAGTCCAGGCCCCGAGACTTATATATATACACACACACACCACAGTCCATGCCCTGAGACTTATATATATACACACACTCACCACAGTCCAGGCCCTGAGACTTATATATATACACACACACACACCACAGTCCAGGCCCTGAGACTTATATATATACACACGCTCACCACAGTCCAGGCCCTGAGACTTATATATATACACACACACACCACAGTCCAGGCCCTGAGACTTATATATATACACACACACACCACAGTCCAGGCCCACAGACTTATATATATACACACACACCACAGTCCAGGCACTGAGACTTATATATACACACACACACACCACAGTCCAGGCCCTGAGACTTATATATATACACACACACACCACAGTCCAGGCCCTGATACTTATATATATATACACACACACACCACAGTCCATGCCCTGAGACTTATATATATACACACACACACACACCACAGTCCATGCCCTGAGACTTATATATATACACACAAACACCACAGTCCAGGCCCTGAGACTTATATATATACACACACACTCACCACAGTCCATGCCCTGAGACTTATATATATACACACACACACCACAGGCCAGGCCCTGAGACTTATATATATACACACACACACACCACAGTCCATGCCCTGAGACTTATATATATACACACACACACCACAGTCCATGCCCTGAGACTTATATATATACACACACACACCACAGTCCATGCCCTGAGACTTATATATATACACACACACACCACAGTCCAGGCCCTGAGACTTATATATATACACACACACACCACAGTCCAGACCCTGAGACTTATATATATACACACACACACCACAGTCCAGGCCCTGAGACTTATATATATACACACACACACACCACAGTCCAGGCCCTGAGAGTTATATATATATACACACACACCACAGTCCATGCCCTGAGACATATATATATACACACACACACCACAGTCCATGCCCTGAGACTTATATATATACACACACACACCACAGTCCATGCCCTGAGACTTATATATATACACACACACACCACAGTCCATGCCCTGAGACTTATATATATACACACACACACCACAGTCCAGGCCCTGAGACTTATATATATACACACACTCACCACAGTCCATGCCCTGAGACTTATATATATACACACAAACACCACAGTCCAGGCCCTGAGACTTATATATATACACACACTCACCACAGTCCAGGCCCAGAGACTTATATATATACACACACACCACAGTCCAGGCCCTGAGACTTATATATATACACACAAACACCACAGTCCATGCCCTGAGACTTATATATATACACACACACACCACAGTCCATGCCCTGAGACTTATATATATACACACACACACCACAGTCCAGGCCCTGAGACTTATATATATACACACACACACCACAGTCCAGGCCCTGAGACTTATACATATACACACACACACCACAGTCCAGGCCCTGAGACTTATATATATATACACACACACACACCACAGTCCAGGCCCTGAGACTTATATATATACACACACACACACCACAGTCCAGGCCCTGAGACTTATATATACACACACTCTCCACAGTCCAGGCCCTGAGACTTATATATATATACACACACACACCACAGTCCAGGCCCTGAGACTTATATATATACACACACACACACACCACAGTCCAGGCCCTGAGACTTATATATATATACACACACACCACAGTCCAGGCCCTGAGACTTATATATATATATACACACACACCACAGTCCAGGCCCTGAGACTTATATATATATATATACACACACACCACAGTCCAGGCCCTGAGACTTATATATACACACACTCTCCACAGTCCAGGCCCTGAGACTTATATATATACACACACACACCACAGTCCAGGCCCTGAGACTTATATATATATACACACACACACCACAGTCCAGGCCCTGAGACTTATATATATACACACACACACACCACAGTCCAGGCCCTGAGACTTATATATATACACACACACCACAGTCCAGGCCCTGAGACTTATATATATACACACACACCACAGTCCAGGCCCTGAGACTTATATATATACACACACACACCACAGTCCATGCCCTGAGACTTATATATATACACACACACCACAGTCCAGGCCCTGAGACTTATATATATACACACACACACCACAGTCCAGGCCCTGAGACTTATATATATACACACACACACACACCACAGTCCAGGCCCTGAGACTTATATATATACACACACACACAAACCACAGTCCAGGCCCTGAGACTTATATATATATACACACACACCACAGTCCAGGCCCTGAGACTTATATATATATACACACACACCACAGTCCAGGCCCTGAGACTTATATATATATATATATACACACACACCACAGTCCAGGCCCTGAGACTTATATATATATATATACACACACACCACAGTCCAGGCCCTGAGACTTATATATACACACACTCTCCACAGTCCAGGCCCTGAGACTTATATATATACACACACATACCACAGTCCAGGCCCTGAGACTTATATATATATACACACACACACCACAGTCCAGGCCCAGAGACTTATATATATACACACACACACACCACAGTCCAGGCCCTGAGACTTATATATATACACACACACACACACCACAGTCCAGGCCCTGAGACTTATATATATACACACACACACCACAGTCCATGCCCTGAGACTTATATATATACACACACACACACCACAGTCCAGGCCCTGAGACTTATATATATACACACACACACCACAGTCCAGGCCCTGAGACTTATATATATACACACACACACACACCACAGTCCAGGCCCTGAGACTTATATATATACACACACACACAAACCACAGTCCAGGCCCTGAGACTTATATATATACACACACACACCACAGTCCATGCCCTGAGACTTATATATATACACACACACACCACAGTCAAGGCCCTGAGACTTATATATATATACACACACACACCACAGTCCATACCCTGAGACTTATATATATACACACACACACACACCACAGTCCAGGCCCTGAGACTTATATATATACACACACACACAAACCACAGTCCAGGCCCTGAGACTTATATATATACACACACACACCACAGTCCATGCCCTGAGACTTATATATATACACACACACACCACAGTCCAGGCCCTGAGACTTATATATATATACACACACACACCACAGTCCATACCCTGAGACTTATATATATACACACACACACACACCACAGTCCAGGCCCTGAGACTTATATATATACACACACACACCACAGTCCAGGCCCTGAGACTTATATATATACACACACACACACCACAGTCCAGGCCCTGAGACTTATATATATACACACACACACACACCACAGTCCAGGCCCTGAGACTTATATATATACACACACACACCACAGTCCAGGCCCTGAGACTTATATATATACACACACACACCACAGTCCATGCCCTGAGACTTATATATATACACACACACACACACCACAGTCCAGGCCCTGAGACTTATATATATACACACACACACCACAGTCCAGGCACTGAGACTTATATATATACACACACACACCACAGTCCAGGCCCTGAGACTTATATATATACACACACACACCACAGTCCAGGCCCTGAGACTTATATATATACACACACACACACACCACAGTCCAGGCCCTGAGACTTATATATATATACACAAACACCACAGTCCAGGCCCTGAGACTTATATATACACACACACACACACCACAGTCCAAGCCCTGAGACTTATATATATACACACACACCACAGTCCATGCCCTGAGACTTATATATATATACACACACACCACAGTCCATGCCCTGAGACTTATATATATACACACACACACCACAGTCCAGGCCCAGAGACTTATATATATACACACACACACCACAGTCCAGGCCCTGAGACTTATATATATACACACACACACCACAGTCCAGGCCCTGAGACTTATATATATACACACACACACCACAGTCCATGCCCTGAGACTTATATATATATACACACACACCACAGTCCATGCCCTGAGACTTATATATATACACACACTCACCACAGTCCAGGCCCTGAGACTTATATATATACACACACACACCACAGTCCATGCCCTGAGACTTATATATATATACACACACACCACAGTCCATGCCCTGAGACTTATATATATACACACACACCACAGTCCAGGCCCTGAGACTTATATATATACACACACACCACAGTCCAGGCCCTGAGACTTATATATATACACACACACACACCACAGTCCATGCCCTGAGACTTATATATATACACACACACACCACAGTCCATGCCCTGAGACTTATATATATATACACACACACCACAGTCCATGCCCTGAGACTTATATATATATACACACACACCACAGTCCATGCCCTGAGACTTATATATATATACACACACACCACAGTCCATGCCCTGAGACTTATATATATACACACACACACCACAGTCCATGCCCTGAGACTTATATATATACACACACACACCACAGTCCATGCCCTGAGACATATATATATACACACACACCACAGTCCATGCCCTGAGACTTATATATATATACACACACACCACAGTCCATGCCCTGAGACTTATATATATATACACACACACCACAGTCCATGCCCTGAGACTTATATATATATACACACACACCACAGTCCATGCCCTGAGACTTATATATATATACACACACACCACAGTCCATGCCCTGAGACTTATATATATACACACACACACACCACAGTCCATGCCCTGAGACTTATATATATACACACACACACACCACAGTCCAGGCCCTGAGACTTATATATATATACACACACACCACAGTCCATGCCCTGAGACTTATATATATATACACACACACCACTGTCCATGCCCTGAGACTTATATATAAACACACACACCACAGTCCATGCCCTGAGACTTATATATATACACACACACCACAGTCCATGCCCTGAGACTTATATATATATACACACACACCACAGTCCATGCCCTGAGACTTATATATATACACACACACCACAGTCCAGGCCCTGAGACTTATATATATACACACACACCACAGTCCAGGCCCTGAGACTTATATATATACACACACACCACAGTCCAGGCCCTGAGACTTATATATATACACACACACCACAGTCCATGCCCTGAGACTTATATATATATACACACACACCACAGTCCATGCCCTGAGACTTATATATATACACACACACACACCACAGTCCATGCCCTGAGACTTATATATATACACACACACACACCACAGTCCATGCCCTGAGACTTATATATATATACACACACACCACAGTCCATGCCCTGAGACTTATATATATATACACACACACCACAGTCCATGCCCTGAGACTTATATATATACACACACACCACAGTCCATGCCCTGAGACTTATATATATACACACACACCACAGTCCATGCCCTGAGACTTATATATATACACACACACCACAGTCCATGCCCTGAGACTTATATATATATACACACACACCACAGTCCATGCCCTGAGAATTATATATATACACACACACCACAGTCCAGGCCCTGAGACTTATATATATACACACACACACACCACAGTCCAGGCCCTGAGACTTATATATATACACACACACGCCACAGTCCATGCCCTGAGACTTATATATATATACACACACACCACAGTCCATGCCCTGAGACTTATATATATATACACACACACCACAGTCCATGCCCTGAGATTTATATATATATACACACACACACCACAGTCCATGCCCTGAGACTTATATATATACACACACACCACAGTCCATGCCCTGAGACTTATATATATACACACACACACCACAGTCCAGGCCCTGAGACTTATATATATACACACACACACCACAGTCCAGGCCCTGAGACTTATATATATACACACACACACCACAGTCCAGGCCCTGAGACTTATATATATACACACACACACACCACAGTCCATGCCCTGAGACTTATATATATACACACACACACCACAGTCCAGGCCCTGAGACTTATATATATACACACACACCACAGTCCAGGCCCTGAGACTTATATATATACACACACACACACCACAGTCCATGCCCTGAGACTTATATATATATACACACACACCACAGTCCATGCCCTGAGACTTATATATATACACACACACCACAGTCCAGGCCCTGAGACTTATATATATACACACACACACACACCACAGTCCAGGCCCTGAGACTTATATATATACACACACACCACAGTCCATGCCCTGAGACTTATATATATATACACACACACCACAGTCCATGCCCTGAGACTTATATATATACACACACACACCACAGTCCAGGCCCTGAGACTTATATATATATATACACACACACACCACAGTCCAGGCCCTGAGACTTATATATATACACACACACTCACCACAGTCCAGGCCCAGAGACTTATATATATACACACACACACACACACCACAGTCCAGGCCCTGAGACTTATATATATACACACACACACCACAGTCCAGGCCCTGAGACTTATATATATACACACACACACACACCACAGTCCAGGCCCTGAGACTTATATATACACACACACACACACCACAGTCCAGGCCCTGAGACTTATATATATACACACACACACCACAGTCCATGCCCTGAGACTTATATATATATACACACACACACACCACAGTCCAGGCCCTGAGACTTATATATATACACACACACACCACAGTCCAGGCCCTGAGACTTATATATATACACACACACACACACCACAGTCCAGGCCCTGAGACTTATATATATACACACACACACACACCACAGTCCAGGCCCTGAGACTTATATATATACACACACACACCACAGTCCAGGCCCTGAGACTTATATATATATACACACACACACCACAGTCCAGGCCCAGAGACTTATATATATACACACACACACCACAGTCCAGGCCCTGAGACTTATATATATACACACACACACACACCACAGTCCAGGCCCAGAGACTTATATATATACACACACACACCACAGTCCAGGCCCTGAGACTTATATATATATATTCACACACACACCACAGTCCAGGCCCTGAGACTTATATATATACACACACTCACCACAGTCCAGGCCCTGAGACTTATATATATACACACACACACCACAGTCCAGGCCCTGAGACTTATATATATACACACACACACCACAGTCCAGGCCCTGAGACTTATATATATACACACACACACACCACAGTCCAGGCCCTGAGACTTATATATATACACACACACACCACAGTCCAGGCCCTGAGACTTATATATATACACACACACACACCACAGTCCAGGCCCTGAGACTTATATATATACACACACACACCACAGTCCAGGCCCTGAGACTTATATATATACACACACACACCACAGTCCAGGCCCTGAGACTTATATATATACACACACACACACCACAGTCCAGGCCCTGAGACTTATATATATACACACACACACACCACAGTCCAGGCCCTGAGACTTATATATATATACACACACACACCACAGTCCAGGCCCTGAGACTTATATATATACACACACACACCACAGTCCAGGCCCTGAGACTTATATATATATACACACACACACCACAGTCCAGGCCCTGAGACTTATATATATACACACACACACCACAGTCCAGGCCCTGAGACTTATATATATATATACACACACTCACCACAGTCCAGGCCCTGAGACTTATATATATACACACACACACACCACAGTCCAGGCCCTGAGACTTATATATATACACACACACACACCACAGTCCAGGCCCTGAGACTTATATATATATACACACACACCACAGTCCAGGCCCTGAGACTTATATATATATACACACACACACCACAGTCCAGACCCTGAGACGTATATATATACACACACACACACCACAGTCCAGGCCCTGAGACTTATATATATACACACACACACACCACAGTCCAGGCCCTGAGACTTATATATATACACACACACACCACAGTCCAGGCCCTGAGACTTATATATATACACACACACACACCACAGTCCAGGCCCTGAGACTTATATATATATACACACACACACCACAGTCCAGGCCCTGAGACTTATATATATATACACACACACACCACAGTCCAGGCCCTGAGACTTATATATATACACACACACACCACAGTCCAGGCCCTGAGACTTATATATATATACACACACACACACCACAGTCCATGCCCTGAGACTTGTATATATATACACACACACCACAGTCCAGGCCCTGAGACTTATATATATATACACACACACACCACAGTCCAGGCCCTGAGACTTATATATATACACACACACACCACAGTCCAGGCCCTGAGACTTATATATATACACACACACACACCACAGTCCAGGCCCTGAGACTTATATATATATACACACACACACACCACAGTCCAGGCCCTGAGACTTATATATATATACACACACACACCACAGTCCAGGCCCTGAGACTTATATATATACACACACACACCACAGTCCATGCCCTGAGACTTATATAGATACACACACACCACAGTCCAGGCCCTGAGACTTATATATATATACACACACACACCACAGTCCAGGCCCTGAGACTTATATATATACACACACACACCACAGTCCAGGCCCTGAGACTTATATATATATACACACACACACCACAGTCCAGGCCCTGAGACTTATATATATATACACACACACACCACAGTCCAGGCCCTGAGACTTATATATATACACACACACACCACAGTCCATGCCCTGAGACTTATATATATACACACACACCACAGTCCAGGCCCTGATACTTATATATATACACACACACACCACAGTCCAGGCCCTGAGACTTATATATATACACACACACACCACAGTCCAGGCCCTGAGACTTATATATATACACACACACACCACAGTCCAGGCCCTGAGACTTATATATATACACACACACACCACAGTCCAGGCCCTGAGACCTATATATATACACACACACACCACAGTCCAGGCCCTGAGACTTATATATATACACACACACACCACAGTCCAGGCCCTGAGACTTATATATATACACACACACACCACAGTCCAGGCCCTGAGACTTATATATATACACACACACACCACAGTCCAGGCCCTGAGACTTATATATATACACACACACACCACAGTCCAGGCCCTGAGATTTATATATACACACACACACCACAGTCCAAGCCCTGAGACTTATATATATATACACACACACACACACAGTCCAGGCCCTGAGACTTATATATATACACACACACACACACCACAGTCCAGGCCCTGAGACTTATATATATACACACACACACCACAGTCCAGGCCCTGAGACTTATATATATACACACACGCTCACCACAGTCCATGCCCTGAGACTTATATATATACACACACACACCACAGTCCATGCACTGAGACTTATATATATACACACACACACACCAGTCCAGGCCCTGAGACTTATATATATACACACACACACCACAGTCCAGGCCCTGAGACTTATATATATATACACACACACACACCACAGTCCAGGCCCTGAGACTTATATATATATACACACACACACCACAGTCCAGGCCCTGAGACTTATATATATACACACACACACCACAGTCCAGGCCCTGAGACTTATATATATACACACACACACCACAGTCCAGGCCCTGAGACTTATATATATATACACACACACACCACAGTCCATGCCCTGAGACTTATATATATACACACACACCACAGTCCAGGCCCTGAGACTTATATATATACACACACACACACACCACAGTCCAGGCCCTGAGACTTATATATATACACACACACCACAGTCCATGCCCTGAGACTTATATATATATACACACACACCACAGTCCATGCCCTGAGACTTATATATATACACACACACACCACAGTCCAGGCCCTGAGACTTATATATATATATACACACACACACCACAGTCCAGGCCCTGAGACTTATATATATACACACACACTCACCACAGTCCAGGCCCAGAGACTTATATATATACACACACACACACACCACAGTCCAGGCCCTGAGACTTATATAAATACACACACACACCACAGTCCAGGCCCTGAGACTTATATATATACACACACACACACACCACAGTCCAGGCCCTGAGACTTATATATACACACACACACACACCACAGTCCAGGCCCTGAGACTTATATATATACACACACACACCACAGTCCATGCCCTGAGACTTATATATATACACACACACACACCACAGTCCAGGCCCTGAGACTTATATATATACACACACACACCACAGTCCAGGCCCTGAGACTTATATATATACACACACACACACCACAGTCCAGGCCCTGAGACTTATATATATACACACACACACACACCACAGTCCAGGCCCTGAGACTTATATATATACACACACACACCACAGTCCAGGCCCTGAGACTTATATATATATACACACACACACCACAGTCCAGGCCCAGAGACTTATATATATACACACACACACCACAGTCCAGGCCCTGAGACTTATATATATACACACACACACACACCACAGTCCAGGCCCAGAGACTTATATATATACACACACACACCACAGTCCAGGCCCTGAGACTTATATATATATATTCACACACACACCACAGTCCAGGCCCTGAGACTTATATATATACACACACTCACCACAGTCCAGGCCCTGAGACTTATATATATACACACACACACCACAGTCCAGGCCCTGAGACTTATATATATACACACACACACCACAGTCCAGGCCCTGAGACTTATATATATACACACACACACACCACAGTCCAGGCCCTGAGACTTATATATATACACACACACACCACAGTCCAGGCCCTGAGACTTATATATATACACACACACACACCACAGTCCAGGCCCTGAGACTTATATATATACACACACACACCACAGTCCAGGCCCTGAGACTTATATATATACACACACACACCACAGTCCAGGCCCTGAGACTTATATATATACACACACACACACCACAGTCCAGGCCCTGAGACTTATATATATACACACACACACACCACAGTCCAGGCCCTGAGACCTATATATATATACACACACACACCACAGTCCAGGCCCTGAGACTTATATATATACACACACACACCACAGTCCAGGCCCTGAGACTTATATATATATACACACACACACCACAGTCCAGGCCCTGAGACTTATATATATACACACACACACCACAGTCCAGGCCCTGAGACTTATATATATATACACACACTCACCACAGTCCAGGCCCTGAGACTTATATATATACACACACACACACCACAGTCCAGGCCCTGAGACTTATATATATACACACACACACACCACAGTCCAGGCCCTGAGACTTATATATATATACACACACACCACAGTCCAGGCCCTGAGACTTATATATATATACACACACACACCACAGTCCAGACCCTGAGACGTATATATATACACACACACACACCACAGTCCAGGCCCTGAGACTTATATATATACACACACACACACCACAGTCCAGGCCCTGAGACTTATATATATACACACACACACCACAGTCCAGGCCCTGAGACTTATATATATACACACACACACACCACAGTCCAGGCCCTGAGACTTATATATATATACACACACACACCACAGTCCAGGCCCTGAGACTTATATATATATACACACACACACCACAGTCCAGGCCCTGAGACTTATATATAAACACACACACACCACAGTCCAGGCCCTGAGACTTATATATATATACACACACACACACCACAGTCCATGCCCTGAGACTTATATATATATACACACACACCACAGTCCAGGCCCTGAGACTTATATATATATACACACACACACCACAGTCCAGGCCCTGAGACTTATATATATACACACACACACCACAGTCCAGGCCCTGAGACTTATATATATACACACACACACACCACAGTCCAGGCCCTGAGACTTATATATATATATACACACACACACACCACAGTCCAGGCCCTGAGACTTATATATATATACACACACACACCACAGTCCAGGCCCTGAGACTTATATATATACACACACACACCACAGTCCATGCCCTGAGACTTATATAGATACACACACACCACAGTCCAGGCCCTGAGACTTATATATATATACACACACACACCACAGTCCAGGCCCTGAGACTTATATATATACACACACACACCACAGTCCAGGCCCTGAGACTTATATATATATACACACACACACCACAGTCCAGGCCCTGAGACTTATATATATATACACACACACACCACAGTCCAGGCCCTGAGACTTATATATATACACACACACACCACAGTCCATGCCCTGAGACTTATATATATACACACACACCACAGTCCAGGCCCTGATACTTATATATATACACACACACACCACAGTCCAGGCCCTGAGACTTATATATATACACACACACACCACAGTCCAGGCCCTGAGACTTATATATATACACACACACACACCACAGTCCAGGCCCTGAGACTTATATATATACACACACACACCACAGTCCAGGCCCTGAGACCTATATATATACACACACACACCACAGTCCAGGCCCTGAGACTTATATATATACACACACACACCACAGTCCAGGCCCTGAGACTTATATATATACACACACACACCACAGTCCAGGCCCTGAGACTTATATATATACACACACACACCACAGTCCAGGCCCTGAGACTTATATATATACACACACACACCACAGTCCAGGCCCTGAGATTTATATATACACACACACACCACAGTCCAAGCCCTGAGACTTATATATATATACACACACACACACCACAGTCCAGGCCCTGAGACTTATATATATACACACACACACACACCACAGTCCAGGCCCTGAGACTTATATATATACACACACACACCACAGTCCAGGCCCTGAGACTTATATATATACACACACGCTCACCACAGTCCATGCCCTGAGACTTATATATATACACACACACACCACAGTCCATGCACTGAGACTTATATATATACACACACACACACCAGTCCAGGCCCTGAGACTTATATATATACACACACACACCACAGTCCAGGCCCTGAGACTTATATATATATACACACACACACACCACAGTCCAGGCCCTGAGACTTATATATATATACACACACACACCACAGTCCAGGCCCTGAGACTTATATATATACACACACACACCACAGTCCAGGCCCTGAGACTTATATATATACACACACACACCACAGTCCAGGCCCTGAGACTTATATATATATACACACACACACCACAGTCCAGGTCCTGAGACTTATATATATATACACACACACACACCACAGTCCAGGCCCTGAGACTTATATATATACACACACACACACACCACAGTCCAGGCCCTGAGACTTATATATATACACACACACACCACAGTCCAGGCCCTGAGACTTATATATATACACACACACACCACAGTCCATGCCCTGAGACTTATATATATACACACACACCACAGTCCAGGCCCTGAGACTTATATAAATACACACACACACCACAGTCCAGGCCCTGAGACTTATATATATACACACACACACCACAGTCCAGGCCCTGAGACTTATATATATACACACACACACCACAGTCCATGCCCTGAGACGTATATATATACACACACACCACAGTCCAGGCCCTGATACTTATATATATACACACACACACCACAGTCCAGGCCCTGAGACTTATATATATACACACACACACCACAGTCCAGGCCCTGAGACTTATATATATACACACACACACCACAGTCCAGGCCCTGAGACTTATATATATACACACACACACCACAGTCCAGGCCCTGAGACTTATATATATACACACACACACCACAGTCCAGGCCCTGAGACTTATATATATACACACACACACCACAGTCCAGGCCCTGAGACTTATATATATACACACAAACACCACAGTCCAGGCCCTGAGACGTATATATATACACACACACACCACAGTCCAGGCCCTGAGACTTATATATATACACACACACACCACAGTCCAGGCCCTGAGACTTATATATATACACACACTCACCACAGTCCAGACCCTGAGACTTATATATATACACACACACACCACAGTCCAGGCCCTGAGACTTATATATATACACACACACACCACAGTCCAGGCCCTGAGACTTATATATATATACACACACACACCACAGTCCAGGCCCTGAGACTTATATATATACACACACACACACACCACAGTCCAGGCCCTGAGACTTATATATATATATACACACACACACCACAGTCCAGGCCCTGAGACTTATATATATACACACACACACCACAGTCCAGGCCCTGAGACTTATATATATACACACACACACCACAGTCCAGGCCCTGAGACTTATATATATATACACACACACACCACAGTCCAGGCCCTGAGACTTATATATATACACACACACACACACCACAGTCCAGGCCCTGAGACTTATATATATATACACACACACCACAGTCCAGGCCCTGAGACTTATATATATACACACACACACACACCACAGACCAGGCCCTGAGACTTATATATATACACACACACACCACAGTCCATGCCCTGAGACTTATATATATACACACACACCACAGTCCAGGCCCTGAGACTTATATATATACACACACACACCACAGTCCAGGCCCTGAGACTTATATATATACACACACACACACACCACAGTCCAGGCCCTGAGACTTATATATATACACACACACACCACAGTCCAGGCCCTGAGACTTATATATATTCACACACACACCACAGTCCATGCCCTGAG